>NW_014542352.1:64064-162423 GCF_000741045.1 Vigna radiata var. radiata | reverse complement strand
GGGGGCTTTAGAAAACCCCCTCAGATGTGGGTAAAAAAAAGGGGCTGATTATATAAAAGGCCAAGGCTGGCCTTAGGGTTAACAAAAATGACAACTCTAATTGTGATAGGTTGTGATTGAAGTCTTTTGTAAGGTGTTGGTATTTATAGGAAAAGTATCTTAGGGTTTGTGAGGTTAGGTTGCATGCAATAAAATTGTTAAGTTTGTCTTTGTTAAGTGTACTAAGATGTTTGTGGCACATAATGCTAATAAAGTTGTGAAGTTTTATCTTTATGGCAAAGTGCATGTGAAAATATTGATTTAGATACTGAGTTAGCCCATCTCCGAAGACACATCATATAATCATCATATAGTGTACTAAAAGCTAAAATGTGAAATCTTGTGTTTGTGGCAGAGTGCATATGAGAACATTGATTCAGATATTGAGTCAATCAATCTCCCAAGACATATTATATTCAAGTGTACTAAAACCTAAGATGTGTTTGGCATGCAACCCAATAAAGTTGTGAGGTCTTGTCTTTATGACAGAGTGCATATAAGAGCATTAATTCAGAGGCTAAGTTAGTCTTGTTGTAAAATATTATTATTTTATTGCAATTGAAAGTTGTGCAACGTTAATATTTTATTAATTAACAACAGTCAAATCTTTAAGTGCTGAAACAGTCAAATTTTATGGGTTGAAACAGTCAACTTATCTATTTTAATTTATTTTATTCTTTCCTAGCTCTATAAATAGAGAGCACTTTCCCATTCCAAATGACCTCAGTCTTTCTCATTCTCTTCTCATTATCCTGGGTATAAACTCTATTAGAGTAGAGTTTCTTGTTAGTTCTGAGATCCTCAGACATTTCTCTGAGAAGTTCCTGTTGTATCCTGGGGACTTGCGCAATACACCGCGGATAAGTCCTTAAGGACAGTGATTTACACGCCTCAGGAAATTGCGGTATGATATTTTGTAAGCATTTTTTCCTACAAGTCCATCGCCTAACACATGACAAATTCAAGTATATTAAATGTTAATATGTGTTTGACATGCAACTTCAATAAAATTGTAAAATCTTGTCTTTATGGCCGAGTATGAGAACATTGATTTACAAACTTAGTCAACTCATCTTCCATCATGGCAACACTTTACTGCTGGAGGGTACTACCATGGACTCGATTTCCCTTGCTAGATTGGGTATATCCAAGGTTGGAGGGGGAGGAAGAGGTGACCTAGCCTAGGTGCCATAACTCTGCCTACACAAATAAAAGTCATCAGTCTAACTCAAAGAATCTAACATATTAACCAAACATAACTTATAGCACAAAACAGAAACTAAGTACACCTTAATTAACGTACAGGTTCCCTAAGGAACATCTACTCTAATATAAAAAAATGTAACATCTCATTTAACAGTGTAAAAATATTAAATACAAAATTATATACATGATAACCAACAAGTAAAAGAAAACAAATATGCAACTACTATATTATTATCATACATAAGAACAAGTATTGAGTATAAAAAGTTATATACATAAAGTAATTGAAACTAGAATTTTCCCAAAAGAAAAGGATTATATACATAAGGGTTTATCCTAAACTATATTGATGCATCGCCTTTACCCTAAACATGATCAACTAGAACATTTCCATCTGCTCATACCATTAAGGTGATCATTAAACAAAGAGAAACAAAAACAGAGGAAAGGGTAAGCTAAGGTACAAAATGTTTGATTTAAAGATTCATAATATACTTGATTTATCAACTACACATGTCAAACATACAACAAATTCATACATTCACACAAACAGTTTACACTAAACTTAATTATTTGCATTCATGCCTTTAACATAGGGCTTCAACGTAGACATACACTTATAGTAGTCTTATGCTTTATAGATTCATAAACAAAGGGGTTATCACTTTACTATCTATAAGGTTAGTCTCCTTCGCACCTAGGACCAATTGTTTAGTGGCTAAGACCTCTTGTGACTCTCACTACATAACTCATTCTACTTTATTTGAGCATGAATAGTTATTAGAGTTCATGATACCTCTTTTCTAACCTCTCATATGTTAATGCATACACAAAACTTTATCATATCACAAAATTTCTCCTTGAAATTCTCTCGACAACATTTCAAATCATATTATTCTTCAATATAACATCATTGTACATTTGAAAGATAAATAAGAACCATAATAAATCAATCTCAAATAATTCACAACATAAGAAAAACATAACATACACATTGGTGCTTAGAGGTAGCGCTTATCGTCAAATTTTTTGCAAAAGAGAATGCTCAAAAAGCTTTAGCTGCTCCTATGAACAACACAAACATGATCAACACACGCCATTAGGGCCATTGATTGACCTTTATTGAAAGCTCAGACCGCTTATGTAAATTAGAATAATTCACATGCCCAAAAAAACATGCAAACTAAGAAAAGAAGCACAAAACTGATTCACTCTATTTGAGAAACTGCTCGGATAGAAGGGGAGAGCTCGTCTCATATATCCAAACAATTGCATAGGTAGTTAAAAATTGTAGAAAGGAGTGAGAGAGCTATAAAGAAAATAAGTTTAAAAAAATGATATGATTTAAGATAATCAACCATGTTTATAAAAATTCTATTTATACTTTAAACTTTTAATATTAAAATAATCGAGTTTCATTAATTTTATTATTTAAAACATATTATTAATTTTAAGACAATTTTCTACACTCTTACACCTTATCTATTTCGGAAAGAACTATCTTTTTAATGAATAAGAATATTGAAAAAAAAAATAATGAATATGATTATATGGTATATTATTATAGCTAAATATTTTTTTCATAAAATATTGTTCATTTGAGTAAAATTACTATGATATGCATTCATTGGCACTTGCCACCGTGATTGTTGGTGGTGTGTACTGAAGAGACTTCCCAACACGCAACCACCCCCATGGAATCAGTAACATGGGGTAACCCTCTCTCATTTTCCATTTTCAATTCCCATTCACGCCATCTCACACAATACAAATTTATGGCCTTTTCAACTCTCCAAACCTTCCCAGTACCTTCCTTTTCTTTTACTTTTTCTTCTTCTTCTTCTTCTTCTTCTTCCCACCTCAAACCCTCTTCTTCCTTTCCAAAACCCACTACTCTACTTCACAACTCTCGTCCTCTTCGCTCTTTCCCTCGCGCCATGCACGTCTCGTCCATCCAAGATGCCATTGGAGGGGCAATTTCCCTCGTCCAATCGTCTCCCGCCACATGGCACTCTGCGCTTTTCAGCAATGCCATGATATTTCTTTTGGGTTCTCCGATTTTGGTCACTGGGCTGTCTCTCTCCGGCATCGTTGCCGCTTTTCTGCTCGGAACGCTTACTTGGCGCGCGTTTGGCCCCCCTGGGTTCTTTCTTGTTGCTGTATACTTTGTTATTGTGAGTTCACTTTTCTCTCTTGCTAAGCTTGTTTTGAAAGTGGTGTTTTTCTCAGTTTAAAGTTGGGGTTTGGGGAGTGGTGTGGATTTTTATTCTAGGGTGGGGAATGTGGGGTCTTTGAGAGTGATGAATGTTGAGATCAAATTTTGGTATTAGTTGAACTGTGATGTGAAATTGGGTGGTGGTTTTTCCTTATTTTGAGAATGACAACTGCGGAGATCAAATAATGTGGGAGATCAAGTTGTTCCTTAACTTGATCTGAAAGAGATTAGTTTTGAGGGAAAACATGGTTTTGCGTGGAATTATATGCGATTCTGAAGGTGGGTGTGGAGGTTTTTCTAGATTAGTGTATGGCGAAAATGATGAACTTTTTTTAGAGAAGAGGGATTGTTTATTCATGGAGTTCTGTGCAATTTCGAGAATGGGCGTGAGAATTCCCTTTCTTTTGCAGCTGGGGTTTGAGGCTGTGTTCTTTGAATTTGATTTATTTGGGGTTTGTTAGGGTACAGCTGCTACAAAGGTCAAAATGGCGCAGAAAGTGGCTCAGGGGGTTGCTGAGAAAAGAAGAGGAAGAAGGGGTCCCGGTAGTGTTATTGGATCTAGTGCTGCTGGTTGCATTTGCGCTTTCCTTACTATTTTTGGTGTTGGGGGAGAGACATTTTCTCGGCTTTGGAGGCTCGGTTTTGTTGCCAGTTTCTGTACCAAGTTGAGTGACACTGTCTCAAGTGAGATTGGGAAGGCATATGGAAAAACAACGTGAGTAGTAAACTCTGTGTATGTTGTTTGTGTCATTTTATTATCAATCTATACCTATGAAGAATTGTTATGCATTTTCATATTTTAGCTTTTAAAGAACCCCAGGGTTTGAAATTGCAAATACTGTTTTGCTGCTATCTTGATATTGTGGAAAATTGTGGATGAATGCAGTTGGTGTGGCCACGATTGTGGATGCAATGTGATAACAAGAGACTCCAAAAACCATAACATTGCAGTTGAACTTAAAGTTGCAATTGCAAACTGTTTTTTAAAACCTTGGAACCTTGCCCCCTTCCCCTAATATTAGTTTTGTGCCATGAACTGAGGAAACCCCTCAAAGAATCATGATTCCCTATTGATGCAGAGATCTTCTAAACTGTTCTGTAATTTCTGGTGATAAATTTTCCAACTGGAAGCTACCCTGGTGTAACCCATATGTTGTGGTGCATGGATTATGCTGGCAATATCTATTGTATTGTGAATTCAATCTATAACATAACCAGATGTAATATATTTTTGTACATTTTTTTTTATTGCCACTACTAGTACTTTTGTTCTGAATTTCTTAACGTGAAATGTGAATTATGATTATCAATTCTAAACATTTTCTGGCATAATATCCAGGTACCTAGTTACGACATTTAAGGTAGTTCCAAGAGGCACAGAAGGGGCTGTTAGCGTTGAAGGAACCTTGGCAGGAATTGTAGCTTCCGTAGTTCTTGCTTTTATCAGTTTTCTCGTGGGTGAGGTACTTCAGTAATTTCCGTCTCTTAACATCTATACTAATCACAAATTCTTAAACAGTAATACTAAATAGAGAGTAGGCTTCCCAAACCTAAGCAACCAACTCACTTTGGGATTGAAACAATTCATCTCTATCTTTAATGCCAGAGAAATAAACAACCACTTATCTCTAGATCACAAACTCTACTATAATTAACCACTTACCTCAATTTTGATTATTTGAGCAATGTAGTGTTTTCTGAGTATATACAGGGTAATTTATAATTTTTTAGAGCTTCTATCACATTAATTTTGAATTGCGTTCTTATAATTTGCTTCATGATAGCCTGTAGGCTTCTCATGTCATCCCCTCGATGGCTTGTAAAACCTACAATATTACTGTTTTTGGCATTCAGGAAGCTGTTTAGAGTCTGAACTGCTAGTAAATTGATTTTGAAATAGTAAATACTATGTCATTATAAGGTTAAATATACAAACTTATGGAAATGGAATTTGGTTGAATTAAGGGCAAACTTTTTAGGATCTGTTGTGGCGGTGTTAGGGTTTTGTGTGAGGTAAAGTTCTAACTTTTGCAAGGCTAATAGTAATAATGGTTGCATTAGGTCTTTTTAAGGTGGTAGTGCCTTTCTATGCCAGTTGATTTGTGTTTGAAAGATGTTGGTGTTGCACTCATTTGTTGAAAGAACATCTTAGAGGGATTTAATAGCATGATATTAATTTTGTTTTTAAATTATTTTAAAGTGAGTGGTAGGTTTAGTATGAACACATCAGCTTTCTAATCATTGAACACAAAAGCATAAATCGTAGTAGTGTTTAGCAGGTCCTGTCAAATTCTGAAATTGCTATAGCAGGAAAAAGGACGACTAGGATATACTGCACATATAAATACTCACAAAAGGAAAGATGGGATCCACCAAATTTACAAAGCCAAGTCCGAAACATGAATTAATGCGATCCTTCCTATCTAAAATGATACCTAATAATAGTATGAAATGCAACATATCAACAAAGAGTTAAGATACTTTTCCTGAAATTTAGCCGTGCATCCTTCTAATGAATACTTTTCTCTCATTTGTTGTTTCATAAATTTGAACTAGTTAAATGGGATTCATTTGACATATAACATTAAACATAGTTTTACTGTTAGATCTGCAGCAGGGTTTTAGACATGACTATGAAATTGGGAAAGTGATCCTAGGCGCCTAGGTTTGGTTTAATAGAGAAAGCAATTTGATTTGAGAAAGGGAATGAAAAAGGAAATAAACCACTTTAATAATTTTACATTTTGCTGTTTGGGTTTTTGTGAGGGATAGAATATAAATTATAGGAGCAGAACTATGTGAATGCCTTCTTATGTTTTTTAATTGGAACTTTATCATAGGAATAAAATGTGAAATTTAGTGCAAATTATGCGACTAAACACCATTGGCCCTACAAGTTCAGGGAACATAGCTTGACTCACATTTAAATCACCTCTACTGCAAAGTTAGTATAGAAGAATCTTTACGTATGTAGTTATTCTTTTACGGCCACTTGGTGATGACTTTATGAATTTAAATTCTTTTTCTGACTTGCTTCTGCGTTTTGATTGTTAAACAGGTTGGTTCACATGAAGCAATTATATGTGTACTAGCTGCTCAGATTGCTAATCTTGGCGAGAGTGTAATTGGTGCTGCACTTCAAGAGAAGGAAGGATTTAAATGGGTAGGTTAACAAAAGCACTGATATTTTATTTTTAGATCCATGTCAAAAGTCCGTCTTGCCCATTAAATTTGCGTACATGTGTTCTATTTTATTCCGAATTATGGATTTCTTGAATACCAATTTGCTAATAAGATTAAATGTTGGTCCAAATTCAAACAGAATGCTTGAGCTTGCGTGCTCAAATCTGGATTTCATTTTTTTACATTCACCAGCTTAACTTGTATAGCTGGTAGCAGTATGCAGATGTACTTTTTCACCAGTTATTTATGATTATTTTCTATATTTTGCAGCTCAACAATGACGCAGTCAATGTCATCAATATATTAATGGGCAGCATCATAGCCGTCTTCATGCAGCAAGCACTCCAGATCTGGTGTTCTTAAAGTTGATGAGTTTTTGAGAAGCTCAATCACATTAACATGGACAGAAGACTGTCCTTCT
This sequence comes from Vigna radiata var. radiata, assembly GCF_000741045.1. Taxonomy (NCBI): domain Eukaryota; kingdom Viridiplantae; phylum Streptophyta; class Magnoliopsida; order Fabales; family Fabaceae; genus Vigna; species Vigna radiata. Next base: position 155,359 of record NW_014542352.1, on the reverse strand, counting down.
GATCAGTGGTCATACTCAGATGACTTTGGTTATTACAAAGCTTAATAGCAGTGGCAATTGAACCAGGAAACTCAATTAAGCTGTTGCCACGATTCAAGTCAAGTCTAATGTACGAGAAGCTGTGGTTCTTTCAAAATGTAGGTGTGAACTTCCTTTTCTTGATCCAGCTTACTATCAAGAAATTTAACCGTTCTCTCTTGAATATTTCTGTCTTTTATAGCGCTCATTTTGGAGCATTTCAAATACAGTCCTTGGTTGAGTAGTTTAGACTTTAGTTGTATAGGTAATTTCGGAGATGGACTCTTCTACTTTATCAAGAGCCTCAGGATGTCACACATTGCATTCTTGTGTGCAATATTTCTTTTAATGCTGAGTTATACTAACTAAGTGCACGTTGTGTGCATTACCTCCACCAACACTGCTATTTAAGAGTTGAATTATCTTCTCTTGCTATATCTTAGTGGACTTTTTGTATGTATTATTAAAGCAACTATTAGTGTCACTTTTTAATCTTACCTGCCATTTCATCTTGGCAGTTGCTACTTGTTTTACTAATTAACGTTGGTAGCAATTGTTGATACAAGTAATTTATAAGTTTCTATTGTATAGGATGAACACGCCCCCAATTTTGCTATTTAGTGAATTAAAAAAACATACCAAAAGGATTATTCACCCAATGTTGTACCTTAAATCCAACTAATCACAATAGGGCGACTACTTAGCTGTGTTCTTAAAAGCAGGTCACCTATCAATTGACAAAACAAACATCCACTTACAAAAGCAAGCAGTCATATAGTCTCACTTAGCATTATAGAGTAGATGTTCAAAATATATATCCTTCTTGTTGCAGTTCAAGTCCCAGGATCATATGACAAATTGCAGCAAACCAGAAGGTAAGTCAAGTTACTAATGTCCAATCATATTGTAAACTTAGAATTTCAGCCAATTCACTTGCCCCAGCTAAAGCCGTTCAAGCACCTCTTCACGATCTTATAAATATAATTTAAGCAAATATAATAGACAAAATAATTCACAACATCAATATCAAATTAGCTTGAGAACATTTAATCCCATTATTTCATCAATTAACTAATGTTTAAAACAATTACTAGCAACTTACAAGCTGCCCATTAAATACTGCAAGATACATAAATCCTCTCATTGAATTTATGTTATTTACGATTGTCAAAATTTGATCCATAACCTATGAGTAAGTCTTAATCCACCTTTCAATAAGTTTCATTTTATAAGATTATCAAAAGAGGATAAAAGAATTCTCCACTTCCAAAGTCTTCTCTCAAAAACGGTTAAGGTTAGGGTTAAAAAAATGAGTTTGACCAACTACAAAATTTTAATTAACTCTTTAAAATAACATTTTCAGTCTAAGTCAAAGATTTAACCAAGTCTTCTCGTTTTGAAGGTCAGTCTAAGCCCATTCGGATTTAAATTTGAGTCGAGTCAGCCTGTATTAAAAGTTAAATTGAATCAACTCAAACAAAAGTTATTGTCGACCTGAAGTCTGGAAGAAGGCTGAGTCAAATAGGCTAGGCCGAAGGTCGATACAAGATAACTTGAGCTAAAGCTCAAGAGAGTTCATCACAGACCAAAATCGAGATGAGCCAGCCTACACGAGGATAAAAAAAGATTGACATAGGCCGAGGGTCAAGGTAAGTAGGGTTGGATTCAAATGTCGAGATAAGTTGTGTTGAGACCAAAGGTCAAGACGGAATAACTCTAGAAAAAGGTCGCAACAAGCTTAACCTAGGTTCAAAGATCAAAATTGACTAGTCTTAATCAAAGTTTGAGATGGATCGATCAAGATCGCCGAGAAAAATTGTACAACACCTTAATTTTTCATGTGTCTAAATTTATAACTATATGAAATTAGATTGTTTTTTGTTTGCTAACTACAATATTTCCTTGTATATTTTCTTAAATTAAAAATTTATTTCAATAATTTATTTATTCTGTGTGATTTGCGATGATTATATTTTGTATATAAGAAAATATGGTGCAGAAGCTTTACAAGGATTGAAGTTTATTTGTTGATAATTTAAATGATTATATTTATATTCATATATTTTAAATTTGAAAGACTATATATCTAAACTGCTACGTTTACTGGAATAACTCATCTTTAACCTCATTTCTTAATTTTTTTTTTTGTACACTTTTCCTTTCTAATCGCACAGTAAACATATTCTTCTTGAATGAAAATAATTTTCGCCAATCTGGATATAGAAATAGGCAATATCTTCTTTGTTTCCGTACAACAATATGCAGTATTCCTTAACCTAATTTTATATTTCTAGAAAATTTAGCCATTATCTGAATGAAAGTACAATTTTATGCACAAGTTGTAAGATATTACACTGCATTAGTAAGGTCCATATCATGATTGGGGTTGTCTTTGTCAAAGAATCCTAAACATTATTGATTATGGATAGGAAACTCGTCCAGTCAGCCATATCCACCATGAAAATTTATCAAGATTTTATAGCCTCCAGGTCTATGTGTTTAAAATCTCACCTCTCACTTTCCAATTTATTTCAATTCCTTAATATTCCAAATACAAACTGTAATACTCTATGCATGACAGCTATTTTTTTTAAATATATTTATAATAAAACAAGTCTATGGAACAGAATTAATCTTATTTACAATATTTTAGAGTCACAAGTTCAATAAATATTAAACGTGAGGTCTATTATTTGATCATTCAATGACATGAGCTTAATGTTCTAATTATTAAGTTAACTTTTGAGTTGTATTTTAGTCTAAATACATATACTCAATCTTGAACTTAATTTTTCTAATTTTTTTTAATTGATTTTAGTGTTTATGATTTTTAAAAAAATTTAAAATTTTGTTCATATTTGGCACGTAATTTACATGCAATATCGCTTATTATCTCAAAATATATTGTCATGGCTTTATAATTGTAAGTAAAATAGTTTATGAACTAAATAAAAATAATTTTAAATATTTTAAATAAGATATTTTTTATTAACCTTGGTTATATTATTTTAAGAATAATACCAATGAATATTTTTTTATGTAAAATTTAAACTTCTTTTAATATGACTTAATTACATGTAAATAACTATTAACTAAGTGATAAATAAATGACCTAAAGTTAAAGGTTATACCTATTTATATATTATAAATTAGGATAATGATATTTAGACAACATTTGAATATTAATTATGTGTCAATCTGTGATTGGTCAAAAATTACTTCACAATCAATAATAATAATCATAAACACTAATGTGGAGTAATTTTTGACCAATCACAAATTGACACATAATCAAAGTTCAAATGTTGTCAAAAAAATGTTGTCTAAATATCATTATCCTATAAATTAATCTTATCTCTAGTCGACGTGAGACTTATAATTAAAATAAATTCTAAATATGTTAAGAAGAAAATTTTGAATTTAACTCAACTTCACAAAACTGACTTGTAAAATGATATTTGCAACAAGTTATATATTATAAATTCGATGGAAAACTTCTAAACCATTATTAATAAGCATTTCAACGTGCATGGAGAGATGAATCAAGACACAAAGGGTTTCCATGATTAATTAGTTACTTTTTGCTCTACTTATGTGGAAGATGATTTGTACAGCTAGCACATTATTTGTCTTGCTGTTTCATTCTCAATCACTCAAATTCAATATAAGAATAACAATAATGTGTGGCTATAATTTTCTATGGATTTTTTTGTTCTGAGACATGTAGGGTGTGTAGTATCAGCATTTATCTAAGAAGATTTTTTAGGTGAAATAACGTTATCATACCAATGACCTTGCAATTATTATTTCTAAAGGAATATCGTTCTTGTAGGTCCTCTACACTCAGATTCACCACTGCGCACATTCAATTTCAGCTCTTTCATTAGTCTTTTTGTTTCATTCTTCCTTTTTCTCTCTTTCACATGGATCACTACACCAAATAAAAAAGAAAAAAACAAGTAATAAGATCAGAAAAGAAAAAGATACTCTCTACTACTTGGACTTCAACATATTTCAATGCGTTATATTTTTTATTTTTTCTTCAAAAGAAATTTAATTAATATATATATATATATATATATATATATATATATATATATATATATATATATATATATATATATATATATATATAAAATACACGTTCGAGAATATATTGGTCATTTGGATTAAGATGTATTTAACCTAAGTGTACTCAATCATAACAACATTATATTAATTTTGTTATTAATAGTGACAAAATGTATTTAAGTTAAGATAATGATTAACTAAAGTTAATCAAGATAAATAGTTATGTGAATCATGTTCGCTTAAGTAAAAGTTCATAAAAACGATATAAATATATTTTGAGATAAATTAATTACATTTTTGTTAAAATAACATTTAATATCATATGATGATCGTTAAAGCATATTTTACAAGTACATCTCATTTGATTTTGAAAAAACGAAGAGTTGAAACATCTAAACTAAAAAGTTTTAGGTAAAATTCAAAATATATTTGTAAAAGAGTTGAACATCTATAAATATAATTAATTTTACAATAATTATATATATATATATATATATATATATATATATATATATATATATATATATATATATATATATATATATATATATATTGATATATTTAATAATTTCACTTGAACAAGAATTTTTAAATAATTTTTTTTCTTTTAATTCTTTAATATGTCTTTTAAAATTAAAATCCTAATAAAATTTTAAGCTTTTAAAAAGATAATAATATTTTGAATATGATAATTAACTTTAATAATACGATAAAAATGAATTTAAGCTAATTTTAAATGATATTATTTTTCTTGAAAGTTAAATTACGAATGTGCTGCATTTTAGTTATTTAAATAATATAACATTTGTAAGTACTTTCTTCAATTTATATTTTTTAATATTGTTTATGTATACAAAATTAAAGTTTTTTTTTTTTTTTCAAAATGAAGTAATACACAAATCCAAGAGTTTGTCATGTAGTGGGCGACTCGTGACAAACTTGAAAAACCTTTATCACCAATTTGCAATGAGCAATGAAAAGAGTTTATAAACAGACAAGGCATCACTTTCCACAAATAATGACTTCTAAGTTCTTATCTAACTCAACCATAAGTCTTTCTCAAACTTTATGAAAATAATAATAATAATAATAATAATAATTAAGACTTATAAGAAGCACATTACACGTGCATCAACATTATCTTAAACTAATTAATGATTCAGACATAATTTATATAGTTTAAACTATTTAATAATATTCGTCTTTTAATCATTAATATCACTCCCGTCTTCAATTATTCTTGGCTTTTAATCAATAATATCACTCAAGAAACTCCATGCTTTTTACCATACCCTTAATTGTACGTTTAAAGAACTTCTTTGAATTAAAATGTTTTCAAAAATTAATTCCTGTCACAACAAATTTAAAATACAACGTTTACTTGATTGTTTCATTCCAATAACAAATAATCAGTAAAATTAACATTTTTTTATCTAACACAAAAATTACCCAAAATTGCTTTATCCCAACATTGCTGCATTAAATTTTAACAGAAGATTAAATATATAAACATTTATTTAAAGTAACATAAATGTAAACGAAAATTTAAATAACTTCATATAAAATCAAGCTGACAAAGGTAACAAACAAGTTAATTCGATATATATATATATATATATATATATATATATATATATATTGTCACAAGAAATTTGGTGAAGGAGAAAACTCTTGTCACAACAAACCAATATTGAATCAGATCTCTCTAATAATCCAATAGTGCATCTGTATAAGACTCGAGCAGAAATGAGAATGTTACAAATACCAAACTCAATAGTAGAAAGCCTTCTACACTCCGATTATTTGTTGATGCTTCGGTAGACAAATTCCAATGACATGCACATGCAGGGAGTTAGAGAAGAAACTGAGACAGCCAAGAATAGAAACATGTAGCTGATGAAATGAAGCTTCAGTGCAACGTGTGAGAACTTCGAATCATACCAGAAAACAATGGAATCAATGTCTCTAAGTTATTGGCAAAGAGTAAAACATTATTAAAGGTGCCTCCGGCGTCTAGAAACAATACTACTGATCTGAGAATGTTGCATGTGAGAAAAACTTATGTCTGGAACAAACACAAGACTATCAGATGAATACTGAAGGTGTTTTGGCCAGTGTAACCCAGAAGCTGTTGGTGGTGAAGGGATCTGTGGAACTGTCCATGAAGAATCTGGAACATGTTCCAAATAGTCCTCCTCCTCCTCCTCCATTTCCTCGTCACCGGATCTTAAAACCGGAGAATCAGAATCCCCTAACTTACCACTGTCAGCCTGCACATACTCATCAAGAAAGGAAGAGGTGAAAAAGAAAATTACACAACCATACAACCATAGAGATAAGACTATAACACAATCAAAGTGCAATCTAAATGGAAAGTTGATGAAAGTTAGGCAAAAACTCATGATGTATACCTAAGGTATTTTGCCTAATTATCAGTACATTGTAAACACTCAAAGTCCAAGGAACGTGAACATAATCAATTGAATGAGAATAGTCACAAGGGCAAAAAGAGTTTTAATAAAGTTTAAAAAATTTGTTGGATATGTGTCTATCAGTAAATTATGTACAATGATTCCTTTCCACATTCTCATCAAACAATATCATGTTTTTAAGTACTCAATAGTGTTTTTTGTTAATTGATCACCATTAGTGTCATGGTAATAGCTCTTTGTATAACCTCTAAGATGTTGATTTTTATTAATCTTTAGGAATTGTGTTTCAAGTGAAAGCCAACTGTGTATTGCACTTCTGAAAGGTCAATATTTCAAATGTTAAAATGGATCTACAAATATGGGAGAGAAAGAAACGGAAATTCACTTCAATCAATCAATCTGTCAGATTCCAATGCTTGAAGTCTACTGAATGTAACCTTTTCTGACCACAAATATGCAACATATTTGTAAAAGCTATACTATATTTGCCAGTTGTTTGGTGATGTGACCAACATGTTAATAGAGCATATACCTTTGGCAGACATGATTGGCCCCATCCCTGTTCTATTTTCACCAGCACATGTTAAGAGCACTACCACACATAATTTATCTATGACCAAAGATGAATCTAAGCTCTGGAATGCTAACCTAGTAAAAAAAGTCAAACCTTTAAAGATGGAAACTCTACCAAACCAATGAGCAGGGAATACAATAGGTTATGCCAAACATACCCTTGTTGATCCTTCCATGTAATCATAATTCTGACTGAACTCGTTTAGGCCAATAAATTCATCTATTGTCCACTGTGAGATATTTCCAACTGTAGAACCACCACCAAAAGACTCCTTAGCTGGTGGAAATCCCCCAACTCCTCCACCTTCGTTAGGTAACATTTCATTGTAATCTGAGTTCTGAGGCTCTGTGGAAACCTTTCTAGAGATAGAAGACGACTTTGTATCAGAAATTTTCTCCCCAGAATCTGACTTCAAAGACGATGAGGATGCACCAGGCTCCGTAGCTTCAAGGCCTACTCTTACACCGGTGAGAAGAAATCTCTGATGACCAGAGACATAAGCATTTGCTGTATGTATTGCCAAATCACATTTTCTGCAGAACAGAGCCCGATCCTCTAGACAGAAAAAATATCCTAATGCTTCCTGTAAAGGGTAGCAGACTCTACCATCATCACAAGCTAATCTAAAACAGAAACCAGTTTTAATTCATTTAAACTGAACCAAGACAAAACAACAAAATAAGGATATGATTAAATGTTGACTGACGATGATTTCAGTAACATATATTTCTTTATGTACAAGCCAATTTTTCCTGTAACAATAACATTTATCAAACCAAACAGACTTTTTTTCAATAAGAATAAAATCATAATTTAATATAAACCCTCAAAATGTAAATTGTCAATTAAAAGAACTTATTCTTGTGAATGTTCTCAAACGAAATTATGACTCATTTGGTGGTCAAAGTAGGCTAAAAAAGAGTAAATAAGAGAACGGGATACTGTAGAAAAGGACATGATCATGATAAGCTATCATCCTATCAAGTGTCTGATGCACACTAGATAACTAGAAAATAGCAGCATAAATTGTATGTAAATGAAAAATATCATTACAAAAGGTAATGGTAGTGACGGGGTCGGTGCTGGTAGCAGTGGGGCCACTGACAGCGACAGTAATGGTAATGATGAGGCAAAGACAACAATGACAATGGACAATGGTGATGGTCGTGATGGCGACAACGACAAAACTGATTGTGGTCTCAGTAATGCACAAATGGTGAATAGTGTTCAACGTTGAAGTGGTAATCACGGTGGTGGTGGTGGTTATGGCGGTGGTTGTAGCGGTGGTGATAGTAGTGAAAACTATTGCAATGGCCTACATGGTGGCAGCAAAGATGATGGTGGTAACGAAAATAGTGGTGGTTGTGATCATGGTGGTAATAAAAGTAGTGGCAACCCTCAACAATAATTGTGGTAGAGTTAGTGATAGTGGGATGAAAAGAGGGAAATTTTCTTTATGCTATCCTATTTATTCCTAAACCAATTCCTCTTTAGGATAACTTTTCAACAAGTAAACAAGATATGATAAACAAACAAGTTAAGCTTATCCTATTCCAGCAACTCAACAAACAAAATACTAAATAAGATATTATAACTTCTACTTTTCTTCATCCTAACCAAACAACCAAACTGACCCTCAATGGATACATAATACATTTATATTCAATTTAATCAAATTTGAAAGAAAAGAAAAGAAAAAAACATTAACAAAACCTGGAAGAATAGATTTTTCACTAAACCTCAACCTTAAAACCCTTATCACGGTAGAAGATATCAATCTCTGAGCTTTGTTTGTAATTCCATCAAGGACAGAGAACAAGCATAATTAGCATCTCATATACTGAGTCGAAAATCAGCAGAAACAGCAATTGCAATCCCCACATAAACCTCAAACAGAATCAAAGACAGTGATTTGATCAAACCCAAAACCTCCCCCAAGTATTAAGCACAAGAAACTGATTCCAAAGAACAGAAACCCCCCTACCCCCTTCTACCAAACTAAAACAAAATAAAAACCACAAAAGCAACACACCTGGCAAATGTCACATTTGGGCATATGAGAGGAAGAGGTAGAAAGAGGAACTCTCTGGTGCTTGCTGGCAAGCTTGTTAGCCGCATGAACCTTTTCATCACACTGCCAACACAGAGCAGCCTCATCAGCACAACACAGAACCTTGGCCTCCGCAGCCTCACAAACGTTGCACTGAATCTTCATCCTGTCTACCCCAAACCCAATTCCAGTTTCGCCTCCTCCACTATCTTTCCCTCAGAAAACACTCCCTCCCCAAAAGGGTATCAAACTCTAGCCTCTATTCTTCAGAAAATAATAAAATTAAGGTAAAATCAGAGTTAAAAAAAGTTAAACTTTAACAAATTAAGATAGCCCCACTTGAAATTGAGAAAGAAGAAGAGGTTTGGGACACCAAGAAGCAGAGGAACAGGGTTTAAGAAGTGGGGAGATTAGAAGAGAAAGAAAGGAGAAAATACGAAGGATATTTTTTGCGGCCAAGATGTTCATGTACACGTGGCAGCAAACTGGTAGTGTCGTGGCAGAGGAGACCAACTGTGCTGGCTTCGGTAATGCTACAGTAAGAAATCAAAATCTTAAAAAGAACAAAAATCTAGGATTTTTTTTTTATTTTTAAGTGCAGCACTTTAGGAAATTTTTGGCTGAAAATTTTTGGATAGAGTAAGTATAGTTTTGGATATTTTTTCATTTTTTCTGTATGGGGACTTTTGAGCTTTATATTTTTGCTAACCGGTGGAGTATACACATCCACTAATTATGAGAAATGCTTTGATTTATGTGAACAAAATGAGAGAGTAAAGGGTTGTGTCATGTCCCGTTGTACCCTAAGAAAAGGGAATGGAGTTTTGAGGAGTTTGCAGAGCGTGAAGAGAGGCCCCATTGTTGTGGCAAAGGGGAAGATGAGTGTGGAAATTAGCTCTGACATGAGTGATATTTTGTAGCATAAGAAGAGATACACCATGGTTTTAGGCGAAAGGGAGGGAAAGAAATTGGAGTTCAAAACTTTGATCTTAATGGGTGGAGTTGGTTCAGGCAAAAGTAGGATATTTTTGTTACATTGATAGTGAAAATTCAATGTTTTAATAGTTAAATCGAGTTAAACTTATTTTGTACCACAAAAAGAAGATAATTTAATCTAATGCTTCTTGAGAGCTATTAGCACGTATTTTTATCATTACTTATCTTATACTAAGATTATTAGTATAGAGAAGTTGAATAGAAATGCAAGAAAAAAGAGGGGTTAAACACAAAAAATCCTTTAGCCATTGTAATGATGCTATTTTCTATTTGGTCACCTGTTCTAGATCTAGCTTAGACCAGGCACCAAACTTTTTTACATTTAGAAATTGACTTAATTTGGGCTTTGTTAATGAAACCACGTTTCTTTGTTCGAAACGTATCTTGTCCCCTTTGTCATCCTAGTTGTTTGGATTCTGATGTGATAATCAAATATAAATATTAAACGTTCAAAAGTAAATCTAAAGTTTATGAATATAAAAATTAGACTTAAATTTTATATCTGGTTTAAAATTTGTTAACAAAAAGGAAGATCTTTTATCTCTAGTTATTATCTTTGTAATAGGAAAACTAGATAACTAATTATTATTTTTGTAATCTTTATTTTGATTTTTATTTTAGAAAATTATTATCTTTGTATTTTTTATTTTGGTTATTCTTTTTTTTTGGAAAATAAAAACTATTTGTAACTATTTTAATTATAAATAAAATGTTAACTCCTATGATCAAGAGATGAAACTAATTTTGATCTAAAAACACTCATAGAATCAAAAGAAATTATGATATTTTTTTGTCTTCGGTAAAAGGTACCGAGTCTTTTTATCAAAACAAATTAGTCATGGGATCTCGGTAAAACTTGATCTTGACTCCACACCAAGAATCAACAACCACTAAGAATACCAAGAGTAATGACACTGATAGTTAACAATGTAATAAATCATGCATAACATCAAGGAGCTAAGGAAAGAGAATGAAATGATACAAAAGTGAGTAGGATCACGCAAGGGCAAAGGACGAACAACCCTACTTGTTAAGACAATATTATCAAGAGAGATTAGACTGTCTATCAACTCATGTTTTGAAGTTTAACATACAATAATTAACAAAATATTGTTTATTAAGTAAAGCGTCTAAAGATTTGCAATTACTAAGAATAATGTTGAAGAAAATATGTGTTCAATGAAAATAGCGTTTTCTAATACATATATATCATCTAACATATAATGTTTAACAATGAGTGTTTGACATGTGAAAACGTGTGACAAAAACTTAACTAAACACTGAAGCTTGAGATTTTCATATCCAAACAGTGTTAAATACAAAAGCATCTAAAGAAATGAATCATCTAAGATATTAGTTAAACGCATTAAACACTATCAAATGATATGAGAATATTTGATATCACAAGATTGTCTAACGTATACATAAAAAGCACTAAACACTATAGAACTCCTAACAATATGTCTAATCGCCATATCATCTGGTAAAAAGGATAAAGCGTCCGAATACAAGTTTTGCTAAACATAACTAAACGATGTTTTTATCAGACGAGTTGACATGTGCCAATATGTTTTAAAATTGCAATATGCTGAAAGATCACTAATGTTTAAAACATTTATTGAATGTACGAAAAAAAATACTTCTTTGTTTGTATGCTTTGCTCTCTTTATCTGTGTAGATCATGATAGCCAAGACCTTTTTACAAATTCCTATACAAGATAAATAAAGATGTTAAGAAATAAGAAGACATTCTTGGAATGGTTTCTCGAAGCTTTAAGCTCTAAAGAACTGTGCAAGCTACTTTTGAAGAAAGTGTTGATAAAGCACTGTCACTCTACAATATAGACTTGAGTCTGACTACCTAGCTAAAAAGGATATAAAGTCTACATGGAACTCAGTTCTATGTCTAACGGTTATCTCTAGAAGAAGACTATATAAAGAGGAGTCACTGAAGATAAGAAAAAGAGAACAATTCTTTGAATCCTTAAACTACTACTTTTCCTTTAAGTTCATATCATCTAAAGCCTTTCATTAAAAAAAAAATAACTTTTACAAGTTTTTAGAAATTCATTATATTATTCATATATCCTCTTTGTAAGAATAATCTTCTATCTTGTAAGAACCTAAAAACACTTGTTGTGTTAGATTCAGCAGTGAATTCAAACACTTGTATTGTTTAACTCAATGGAGTTAAACGTTTTGGACAATTTGTCTAGTGTTGATACCAAGAGTGGTTAAACTCGTCTAGTCAGGTTAACTAGTGTTAAACCAAGAGTGGTTGATAATACTCGTTGTATACCAGAGTGATTTATACTCGTTGTAATCATGTTAAAGAATAATGGACCCCTAAAGAGGTCTTAAAGGAGAACTAGACATAGCTTAGGTTAGAGCCAATATAAAAATATATTTGTGCTAAATGTTGTACTAAACATACACACGTTTAACAACTATTGTAGATTATTTGATCTTTGCAATAGTCGTAAAACTTTGATTTACAAAAAAAGTTTTAAAAATACTATTCAACCTCTCTTTCTAATGTTTTCCTATATTTCACCACTCATAAAATATGAGGAATACAAGAAACAATTCCAACCACCATAAGGAAGAGTGTAACGACAACACTTTAACAATGAAACAAATTCTTATTCCACCATAACCACAAGTGTTAGAAAATATGAGCTTTGTTTCTCAACACCAAGAGAGGGGTTGAATTGGTGTTTTATAAAATTACTCGCTTTTGAAATCTTTTTCGCAAATAGTATGAGTCTTAAAAACCTTTCTTGAACAGCAAGAAAAAGTGTATGCAATGTAACATTATGCATAATTGAATAAAGATAGAATGTAATCGATTAATGTAGAGAGATAGGGAGAAGAAAATTCAAACTCTGAGTTTATACTGGTTCAGCCTCAACTGCCTACATCCAGTGTCCTTTTAATCAACCTGAGATTAAAAGCAAATTGCACTATAAAGATATGAGTTTTTACAACAAGGGCTTTACAGTGACCACACTGTCAAAATGTAAATCATCTCTCTAACTCACTAATCTAATATAGCCAAATACAAAAGACCTGCAGCAAGAACAATCCTCTCCTATAGTCACCCCTTTGAGAACCCTCTCAAAATACAAGAACTCCTCATTCTTCTTCCTGGAAACACGCATAGGGAAACAACAACACAAAATGTTTGTGAATCTCCTCCTGATCACATAGCAAGCACCTCAGTTGTGCAGAAAGATCAGACACTTCAAATCAATCAATCTTGTCTCTCAAGAAATCTTCAAGACTTGTACACCATGTTAAGTTCTTGTTTCTTGGAGCGTTTTATCACATCTGTAAAACTTCTTAACTAAATCTGAATCAAATATGAAAGTGTTAATCATAATTCTCTTCTAGAAATTCAATCAATGTGCCTATATATAATGTAAGTCAAATCTGACGCATTTTAATCAATTACTCTATTAATCTAATCGGTTACATTAAACACTTGTAACAAATTAATAGCAGTCAAAACAATTAATTGAATGTTCAGTTAATGTAATTGATTCCCATTTAATGCTTAGTCAACACATTTAAAAATATGACTGTTGAAACAATTATGACAAACATGAAACAATTTTCAAATCTCTAACAAACTACATAATCCATGTCATCGATTAAGCTTCTAACACTTAGCATATTTTTTAAAACTTTTCTTCCCAAAATTCATCACAGCACACTTGAAAAATATATGTGCAAAACACACGAGTTTTAATCAATTTACCAACTAACGTAATCGATTTAAAACTTGTTGTTTTGCCTTAGTTTAAACTCAAGTTGTCTGATGACTTTAATTGATTATCACAACATTTTAATCGATTAAGTCATACAAATATGCTTTTGTGCATTTGATTTTTCCATTTCGAAAACAAATATTGTGCATACACATATATGATCACATTATGAAGACAATAGTATGCATCAATCAATACAATATGTCCACAAATATGCATATGCAACTTTCACAATAAACACAAGCATATATAACACAATACATAATACACACGTTTGTTTTTATTAACACAATACATAATACATATGCAACTTTCACAATAAACACAAATATATATAATACAATACATACTAGACACATTTGTTTTTATTAACAATGTTTTGTTATCATTAAAAAAAACAAATATTAAAATGTGAATTTAGCTAACATTGTACTCCGGTATCAACAACAAGAAACTATTCACTCGTGCAAGTCATAAAAAGAATGTAGATTTTTTTTTTTCAATTACAACTCGATAATTAATTCTCATAATTCAAACTTGGCTTGATTAGAGATTCGGTCTCTTCACCTTAAAAGATGTGCGTTTTTTTCCCTGATACAAGTGAAAAATCAAAGTTTCAGGATGCGTCTTTATTTTTCTGGTTAAGAAAGTAGTAAGAATAAAATTATATAAAACCTAAAAAAAATCCTAGAGATAATCTCATAAATGATTCTCTTCTTGCATTATCTAAAACTCACAACCATAAATTTAATAAATTTATATACTGATGAAAAATTTAATATATTTACAAACTTAATAAAATAATTTATTTTGTGTATAAACAAAAACAATAATTCGTTAAAATGCATAAATGTATAAACTTAATAAAAGAATTTATTTTGGGCTGAACCAACCTTTCAAAATGTCTCCTTTTCATAAACTGACTTTGATTTATGTTAGTGGACCTTATTGGTGTTAATTGAAAGTTTTACTTAATTTTCTTATTTGGACCGACTTTGGTGCTATCTTGCATCCATAAATGTAATTTGGACCTTCTTGGACCTGTTGGACAGTTAAGAGAGAATGATACAATTTCTTTGTTGAGAGAATAAAGCAGTTTAGACTGTAAGAGTTACAAAATGCAATGAAAGTTGCTTCCCTGCATCTACATTTTTCTTCAACAATGTTATGTTTTGTTTAGATTTTAGATCAAACGCTCACTTGCTTTGAGATTTTGGCACCTTTTCTTTTATTTATACTTTTTCCCATTGAGTCAAATCTTGTGTAATTTACTTTTCTAGTTCAGATTTCTTCCAACTCGTTATTTATTTATTTATTTATTTCCTTTCTTTTAATTCTTGCTTTCTTTTCTTTAAATTGTTTTTCATTGAAATTTGTAATGCGCAATTGTGAATATTTTTTTTATTGACATCTTCATAGATTGTGATGCATTCTTGATTTCTTTTGTTCAAATTAATTTTTATATTGAAGTGATTAATTCTAAACGCTGTTGCAAGTTTCTTGAACGATGCTTTCCAGTATTTCTTACTATATCCTTAAATTTGTGTAGACTTTGAAGGTTTTGAATAATCTGTTTTAATTGTTTGAAAAAATTGTATATAAATTGTTTTACATCTTCGAGACAACCTTTTTTTATTCTATATAATTATTTCTATACAGCGATTATAAACTGTATATTGAGCGTGGTGTGAAATGATATAAGAAGTGTGAATACACACAAGTTAACTATATAAACCACAATGAAATGGGTCACAGTAGGATAGATTGGGCAAATAAACTAAACTGTAATAAATTATAACTAATTATATTATACTAAATTAAAAGAAACTGAACTACTTAAGATAATAATTGGGCTGAACTGTTTTACAGTTTAATATTTAAAAACTGAACTCATGTAGTTAACTAATAATTGTACTAAATCATACATTGTTATTTATATACATTGAGAACATGCTGAAGTTTTTTTTTTTTCTGACAGCACAAATTCTCTTTACATTTACCAACAAAGCATAACGTGCGTTTTATTTACTAGAATAACACACTTTTTTTTGTTTAAGTTAAAATTCGGTTTATGAGAAACTGAATTCTAAATTTTATATATATATATATATATATTTATAATGTTAGGTTAGAATTGAGTTTTTGAGAAATCGAATTCTGAGTTATACATATATCTTTTTATAATTTTTGGTTAGAATTTGATTTTTGAGAAATCGAATTTTGAGTTATATATATATAATCTTAGGTTAAAATTTGGCTTCTGGATAACAGAACTCTAAGTTTTTTGTTTTTAATCTTAGGTTAGAAATTTATGTTTGAATATATTTTTTAAGATTTTTATTTTTTAAGTATTTATAAAATAACACCTAAATGTCTTTTCTTCTCAACAATTCAAAGGCTTAATG
Source organism: Vigna radiata var. radiata (assembly GCF_000741045.1). NCBI lineage: Eukaryota > Viridiplantae > Streptophyta > Magnoliopsida > Fabales > Fabaceae > Vigna > Vigna radiata. The sequence goes on along the minus strand of NW_014542352.1, from coordinate 139,043 downwards.
TGTTTATTGGTGCACTAAACATAATCCATGACTATTAAACTCACTCACCCATTTAAAATAAGAAACATGAAACAATAACTTCAAAGTAAACTTATTTAGGAAGCTTAGAAAAATGCTTTTTTGGGAAATTAGCTGGATCTAGTACATTGGTCTAAAAATTATGGGTTAGTAGTCATTTGAAAGCTATTTGAGTCTAGATTCCAACAAAACAAGAATCAAATCATTTGAAGTTCGGTGGAGAAAGGTAAGAGCAAACCAACCACTAAAGGTCAAAGTTGGCAGGAATATATAAAGCATTAATTTTAAGAAATTAACTGCACCTACTCAGATGTCCAAAAATTACAAATTAGTAGTCATTGGAAAACTTCTTGAGTCTAGTTTCTAATATAAAAAGAATCGCATCATTTGGAGGTTGGTGGGAAAAGTTATCATTAAAATAGCTAGCAAAGGTCAAAGTTGGTAGCATGTTAAGTTAGTCATGACACCAACATTGGGTCTTTCCTCCACCAAGGACTGCCCAAAACCCAGTTTTTAGGCTCTACTCACACTTAAACATTAAAAAGAACTCTCATCCATACAAGAAATATGAAAAAATTACGTAAAATGTCTTTGGCTACTTATGTGCCCACAGTTGATTCCTACAGCACAAGTTTTTGTACAAAACCAAATTTTTGTTCGTGTAGTCGTTTACAGGGTCCTAGTTTTATAGGAGCCAACATTATCAAACTCCTCCAGAAGCTTAACCTCCATGTCCAACCCTCTTCTCCACTTGAGCCCAGCACCATCACCTAAGCTCTTCGCGACCTTGATTGATGCTTAACTATGCAAGCTGAGTTTGACGCCTTACACCACAATAACACTTGGGAACTTGTCAGTCGGTCCTATACTCAAAATTTGGTTGGCTGCAAATGGGTTTTTCGAATCAAAAGACACCTGGATGGCTCGATTGATTAGTACAAGGCTCGGTTAGTCGCGAAAGGTTTTCACCAATGCCCTGGTTGGGACTATACAAAGACATTTGGTTTGGTTGTTAAATCGGTCACCATTCGCATTGTCCTCACACTTGTAGTTCATCAAGGATGGCCCATCTGCCAACTTGATGTCAACAATGTGTTTCTTTAAAAGACGCTCAAAGAGGAAGTTTTCATGCTCCAGCCCCCTGGTTTTGTCAACAAAAGTTTCCCTAATCATTTTTGTTGCCTCAAAAAGGCACTCTGTGGTATAAAGCAAGCACCCCACACCTGGTATACGGAGCTTCGAGTGTTTCTACTTTCTTTTGGCTTTGTCAATTCAAATGCAGATGCAAATCTATTCATCTACCAAAAATCAGTTTCCACACTATATTTATTAGTATATGTTGATGATATCATTGTCACTAGGAGTTCCTCTACAAAGCTCTCCAACCTTATTTCCACTCTTGTTGTTCGGTTTTCGCTGAAAGACCTTGGTTGTCTTAACTATTTCTTGGGAATCAAAGTAATTCATTCTGTTACAGGACTATTTCTTTCGCAAAGGAAATACATCACTTATCTACTCCATAAATCAGGCATGGCTAACACAAAATCAGCATCCACTCCCTTGTTTGCCAGTGCTCAATTACTCAAGGATTTCGGTGATCTCCTACCTTCCCCAACTAAGTATCATGCACTCATGGGAAGTCTTCAATACTTGAGTCTTACTCGTCCGAACATTGCCTTTAGCACCAACAAACTTGTGCAGTTCATGCAACATCCCACAACAACGCACCGGTCTACCCTCAAAGGCATCTTCATCTTGGCAACTGCTCCGCTAACCTTTCATGTTTACTTAGATGCAGATTGGACGGGTGATAAGGATGATTATATCTCCACCACTGGTTATTTGTTACATCTCGGTAGCACTCCCACCAATGGATTATATTTATAAAATATTTGCAGTTATGAATGAAATAATTGATTATTCATCTGATAAATGAATGAAATAATTGATTACTAGAAACTTCAGTTGTGAGAGAGACACTCTAACATGCTCGGTATCTTAGCGACAGATAATCAAACCGAGTGGATATGCATGTAAACGATGATATTCTTTGGGAAGTATGCTGCATCATGCAGAGGAATTGGAGGGCCATTTTGCCTCATATAATACTTCTGGGGATGCATGTCGTGGAAAACCCTCTTTTCGGCGTAAGGGTTACATATGTTGGCAAATTTGTTGTACCACTTCACTTCGATGCTTATTTGCTTGTTTTAGCTTCTACCTGTTAGCCTCTTTCCATATTGTACAAAAGAACATAGTTTTTTTTTTTTTTTTTCCCATTGCCATTGGTTTGTTCAGCATTTTTTTTTCCTGAATACTTTTAGGAGAGAAAACTTTTGACTCAATATTTTCTCTTCACTTTTTTTCTTTTCTGAACGAACTTGTCCAACTAATACTTAAAAATTCTAACAAAATGATAAGATTATACTTCCCCAACAGTAAATAAAAACGAGTAACATGAAACTAAATCAAGAAAGCGAACGCTAAAATATGATATTTTGAGAGAATAAAATCACATTAAAAGCCATGCTACATTATCAAATAGGGTCCAAATAAAGAGTCGTTACATTAAAGCTCCAAGGCTGTGCTTTATTGAACATGATGTTACAGAAACCAGATCCAATCCGTAAAAGCTCGCACATTCTTTCAGTTTACACTTTATTGCAAAATAAGGGTAAAGATTGCATTGACTCTAGAATTCCAATGGTTCGTATGGTTTGATTGTGATATATTCCTATATCAGCCCACAAAATGCATAAAAACATGTTACTATGTGTATATATTATGTAAGATTACGAAATCAATAGGCAGTGGTAGCACATAATCTGGTTGGTAGTGGACTGGCATATTTGGTCGCAAGAACATTCTTTACAGGCAGCTATCTGTAACAAAGTACAATAGCATCTCCAAGATGGGCCTGTNTTTAGCTTTAATAAAGGGGAAGGGTGTATAACAAAGCTCTCTCATCCACTATAAAAGATAAAAGTTGATACGCAGAGTAGAAAAATGCCCTGGTAACATAGGAACCACAAGACATTCCATTATGAAATATACACTCCCCTTGGAGCTTATGAGTGATGGATACATAGGATACTTTAACTTCCTAAATCTAAAGTCAAGTCAGCTTCAAATTTATGGCCACGATATTAATGCATGAGATTTTGAATTGCATTTGTGGCCCAACCCTTACTAACGAATGGGAACATTGAAAGCTTATGTCAGCTCATGTGGCCTATATTTTTCATTGAAAGCACTAATACTCCAGCAAAATTTGCTTAGTCTCCCGATGAGGATATGCCGTGAAATGTAGTTGTCGTCTTCTCTAACTATAACAGATGATGAGGCAATAGAACTTTCAGAACTGGTGCTTTGGAAGATATCTCAATGATATCCCCATCTTGGATGGTATGATAGATATGAGAACCATCAATATATATCACACCTTTTCTACAGGTCCATGTAGCAACTAATGTCTGATCATCTCTGATCAATCCATGCATAAGATCTGAGGCTGCCCCGGGTGAAATAGGCTCCCTTATCATGTACTGAAGATCCCGAGATAAAATTTGCATTGGAAATCCACCTGCTGAATGCATTGCAGCAGTTGAACCAGCAGCTGTTGAAACACGTAGACCACTTGATCTACAGTTAACGAGAGGGGAACATAGCTTGTTACCCTCTTTGATTCTGCAAAAATATATGCTTAGTTGGCTTCATTACAGAGAATAAAACCTCAGACGAAATTAAGAAAATGTGAGTTGAGTTTTAATTTCTCACTGGAAAGATCGTACCTGATTGAGAACCTGGAAACCGAGGCAGGACATGGATGTGCAACTAAGATATCATTGAGAGCATAAGTTGACAAGTGTAGTGCGTTAACAGATATCATGGTCCTTGTTAATTTGGAAGGAAGAAATTGACCTTCAAGTATAGCATCTAAAACCTGAAAAAGATTTTAAAAACTAGATAGATGAAATATTATATTGAAAGCAACAAAATTCAAAGAAGAAAATCATATCTAATTCCTAATTTGTACATTACACTTTGCCCCACTTTTTCACCTTTCAATTGCCCATACAAGCAGGAGAATGTTTAGCTTAGATTTCAAGTCCAGAGAAAATCCCTTTATTTGCATATATCATATACATACAATAATGTGAATTTTTTTCACAAGAAATAAGCATTTGAAGCTGAACATTTATCCAAAAGTTGAAGTCACAAAATATAGAGTAACATTATTAACAAGAAAACTTTAGGTTAAATGACCAATTTCATCCTTGAATAAGAGGCTGACAAATTAGTTCTTGAAAGAACATAAAAGTTTAATCTCTAAATGCGTAAAATATACAAATTGGTCCCTGAATATTATAATTTAATGACAAAACAATCTATGATTTAGTATCAAATTGATCCTCAAAATTATATTTTAATGACAATATTCTCACAAAACTTAAAAGTAGAAGATAATTTACACATTCGGGGACTAAATTAGATTTTTTTCCTTTTTCCAAAGATTAAATTGGCAACGCGTCACACGTTCAATGACCAAATTGGTCATATACCAAAACTTTAATATGGGGAAGGAAACAACAAATTGTATACTTAAGATGATATTTAAGAACTTTTATTCTATGAATGGATTCCCGTTCAAAAGATATTTGCCACTTGTGCTGCAGGCTTGCAGCTCATCAACTATGGACTACAATGATATCAAATTACAGGTTTTGTAATAAAATTGAAAGCTGCACCACACTGTACTTATAAAGGAGGTAATGGACGTTGGACAGACATCACCGCAAGCTTGTCTCATTTCTCACAATTGATTAGAGGTACATTCTGAACCCCAAATCAATCCTATCTCTACTCAATGCTAAACTAGCTTTGAGCTGGTTAGTCACATCACAATATAATGATTAACTTGGTTTAAAAGGAGTAATTACTGGTTCATGATTGTGATAATTAACAACAATGTCATAAAAGAAATTTGAATATTTCATGTTACTGAATAATAAAACTTCATTCCAAGCACGCTTGCTGCCAAACCTCAAGGAGTAGCAAGCTTACTTGATAATCTTTCCTATATGGGTAGACAAGAGCTAAGCTTACTTGTTCAAAGTTTTCAACAGTAGCAGCACAAAGATGGCCTGTGCTTCTGGTAGCATCAAATTCACTGCTGCATTGCTCCACCTATTGCAAATGGAATTTGATCAAATAACCTGGTCAATTTGCTTCTTTATTTTCATAATCAAAGGACGATCAAATGAAATATATGAACATAGACGCTATATCAATAGCAAAGCCAAAACCATACGTATATATACCTCATCAATACGTGTAGGGTCAGAATTCACTCCAAGAACAGGAACTTTGTCATCCAATGAATGGCTAGCCTGTAGAAGAGTTCCATCACCACCAACTGTGACAACTAGATCCACATCATTGATGGGTGGTGACAAATTGTTACGCAGTACGGCTTTCCATTCAACTGACTTTTTTCGCAGAATAGCTTGACAAAAGTTTATTGCATCATGGTGTACCTTACGCCTATTCTCCAAGAACTGTATGATCTGCAATTTTCCTGACAGAATTCAAATTTCAAATTGCTCTATAAACATCTACAATCATGCCAAACATCCATGTAAAAAATATAAGACAAAAATCCTCGAAGCACCCCGTATTAAGTAAGGATGTAAGACATCATATAAAATGCACCGATATTGCAATTTGATTAATTTAACGTATCAACCAATACTTATCTATATCCGATACTTGAATATGCTTATCGTTGAAGAACTCAATCTTTGAAGCACTAATACTTTCATGATGACAATAATTTATAATTTTTTATTTTGGCAATGTCTAAGAAATTTCATGTTTGGGCCACAATAATTGAAATTATATATTTATTAAGTTTTATGAATTGTTATACGTTTTAAATTATGTATATATCCTTTTATTTTCAAAATAAGCACGACAACACACACCGTATCTCATACATGTCACGTATTTGTGTACCATACTATCAAACACATATATATAAGGGTTGAGTTATTAGATACTTCCTCAGTAATGAAAGCACAAACATCGGCTTATCGGTATCCTATCCCTTCTTCATTATATAGGGTGAACAGTGTACCGAGTAAGAACTCTTCTTATTGTAAAAAAGGTGGACTATAAATCTGAGTCAGAGCCATACAAGAATAGTTAACATTAAAAGCTAATGCTTACATAAAAAAATCACGCAATTTTCTTTTAATCTTAACTTTTCAAATATGAACTTATATTCTACATTTGTAGTTCTAGTTTTTCTCATTTAGAAGAATCTTATTATTAAATGGTCAAAATTAACTCTTCTGACAAAAGCTCGCACCTAATACACTTCACACACAAAAACAGCTATTTTTATTGTTCTAATTCAATGCTAAGAAACTAAGTTACTAGTATTACCCCAATACTTTACCAACACGATGAAGGACGTATAAAGAAGGGTTGGGCATTCAACTAAAGCTTTTTCTAGGTTAAAATGAAAGTGGGTAGCACGGAAATGGCATTGTAGCAGGAATGTAGACAAAAATGTTGGACCTTTTTTATTTCCCATCAACCCATTTTAGAATACAAGTTTCCAACCAAGCACAAACAAACAAACCCCAAATTAACATTTCATCAAGCAGTATGCGTGCATATTAGAAACTATGGAACCAACCCTTCATCCATTGTTTCCTAAACGAATCCTCAAACAAGCAAACAAAACCATCACAGGGAATTATACAAACATGTGAAAGGGGTGATGAAACGAAAAGGGAAGATAGTGGGTGGGGGCAATGTTACCTGAGGAGGGGTGTGGGAAGGTGGTGAAGATACACTGAAAGGTTTTAGCAGCAGTAATAGTCTCATCTTCTTCATCACCATTTGTTTTTGCTTTTAGCTCTCTCAATTCTCCTTAAAACGTTGCTAACTTGCAATTGCAGGGTCACACCACACGACACAAGCACAACACCTTTTCTTCGCCTAGGTACGTCTTTCTAAATTAATGTAATTTTTAGAGCATAGAATCATACACCTATATTCATTTCACATTATTTTTACAATAGAAAAAATGAAAAATAACTTGTTAAATAGTGTAGAAACGTGTCGAAATATATTTTTTCTAATTTTTTTTACCTGTTAGTAAGGCTTAATTATCTTTTCTCACATTACTTTTGATTTTAATTTTCCTTACTTTAATAGTTCGTGTTTTTTTTTAATGGTTTCTTTTGTCTCAGAAAAATGTTTCATTTTGTATAATTCTTAAAAAAAACTTAATTTTTAGGATGTATTGATAGTTCTATAGGAAGAATAAGTCCATATTTGTGAAATTTATTTTGCATGGTTTTCTTTAGATAAATTTATCAAATTTACTGGCAAATGAAGTAAATTCCCTCTCCAATAATTTCATTTGATGAGAAAACTATGGTTTAATCTTCCAAAAACAGGTAAAGTTTTTAAAATTTATTTATTTTAATTGTATCCACTAGTTTGTATTTCTATTTTACGTTTTAACTGTTGGATTCATTTTCTCCTTGTTTCATGCCTTTTCTTTTGTATGTATTATATTTTACTTTTAAAAAGTGAAATTACTACGCCAATTCATTAGCATTTGTTATATTGTTGATTTTTATTGTAGTGAGCTAGTAGAAATACACTTCCTATAAAAGTTGTATCACATGATAATATAATATGACATAACCTCACAATACCAAGAGAGACAATCTCAATTTAATTTTAATTTTTGTTAAAATAAATAATGTTATTTCTTTCTAAATTGAAATCAAATTTATTTTTTTATAAATATTATATTGTTATTTTTTTATTAAAATTATCATTTTTATTAAATATTTCTAAAAATATTTTTTAAACGAACTTTAACTATTAGTGATAGAGTTGTCAAAACTGATTATCTAACTTGATCCGATTTGGCCTACTACGTTGATCACTTAGTGAGTCAATTCAATCCGGTTCATTTATTAACGAGTTAGAAAATTTGAACCCGGTCCGACCCACCATGGATTGGTGGGTAAACGGATTGGCTCACTGGTTCATTTAATTACAATTTTTTTAGAATAAAAAAAATTACAAACTTTCTATAATTCAAATCTAAACAAATTTTGCCGGATTGGCTCACTGACTCGCTTAATTACAATTTTTTTAAATAAAAAAAAAATTACAAATTTTCTATAATTCAAATTTAAACAAATTTCACTACCGAGTGTTTGATTAGTTTTGAAAGTAAGGAACTTAAATCATTTTTTTCAAGCAAAAAAAATAATAAATATTTTTTTATAAAATTAAAATTAAATTTTAATGAAATAAAATTAGATAGGTAGGTTGGTGGGCCAACTCGACCCACCATAGGTTCAACCCGGGATGAGCCGGGTTGAAATCTAACCCACATAAGAAAAAGTATATTTTTTTTTAAACCCAATCCAGTTCGAACCCGTAGTGGGCCGAGTTGACCCACAAATTGTGACCCATTTTGACAATTCTAATTACTGAATTTAGTTTGAATAAATTATTTTTAAACAAACTTTTATTAAGGTTAAATTAGTTGTCTGAGTTTTAGTTAAAATAGTTTAAGTATATAAAATCTATAAACTTTATTAATATACATAAAACATTTAAACACATAAAAATTTACATATATAATTATTAATTAAACATGATAAATAAAAATTTATTTTAATTAATAAACATATTTCTAAATATATTAGAGTTTATTTAAATATAATTCCAAAAATAATTAATAGAAACATAATTTTTAATAAAAATATCAACATAAAATTTATATAAAAAAATAAATTCTGTTCCAATTTAAAGATGTATCACCCGGATGCTAGATGTAATTAATTAACTTAGAAAAAGCAACTTTTGATATTATCACAAAGTAGTGAAAAATTAAAAACTTTATTTAATTATCATGAAAATAATTATAGTCATTCACAAGAAACAAATAATCCAATTACATCATGTTCAAAATTTCCAAATTTAACTATATTATTGTCTCAAATATATTTTGAAAATTTTCACAATTTTAGGTTTAATTCAAATATTATGATGGTGAGTGATGAGTTCAAACACAAACAAATAATGATGAGTAATGAGTGTATAATCATATCCACATTTTAGGTTTAATTTAAATATTTTGATGGAATTATTGTGTTTAAATCATTGATTTGAATATGATTTTTGACAATACAATTTATTGGGTTTGAAAATTAAAAGATCTTAAAAAGTGATTTTTAGTTCAATAAATTATTTTGGAATATTCTAATGTTTGTTGGTGGAATTGAAGTTAAAGTTTAATTCAAGTGTGAAATTAAATTGTCCAAGTTACAAAATAAAACCAAAATTTTGAAATTCTAAAAAGAATATTATAAGGAGCTAATAACACTCATGATTTTCACAAATACACTCTTTTTTTTAGCAATGGGCCATTTCATTGATACACCCCTTGATTTTTTTATTTAACACCTCTTCTACCACTCCCAAAGCATAATGAACCAGATGTCACTATGTATGCATCAATCCTAGCATACAAAGATGAACCCGTCAGATGCTACAACATGTTTATGATCCTTGCACTCATAATCTGGCCAATGACAAAGTGTCATGTCATCATCTTTTTCATCTCAATCATCACACAACAACCTTAGCCTTCTCTTTCCATCATCGCTAGCCGCCGTGGGCCATCACGAACCACGTGAACCACCATGAGACATAATAATTGCACTCACCCACGTTATTCGAATCACTCAACAATCCATTACAAACCATGAATCTTAACCACATTCATGAAAACAATAATTTGTATTACCGCCACTCTGGTAATGCTCAAAGAGTTATGTCATTCTCTCATAACCCAACGTCATATAACCTCTTTACCAAAATAAGACAGTTTGAGTCGTCTTGCCATCGCAACAAAGACTTGTTTTTCCTACTCCTCAAGGACTTACTAGTAAAAATTTTGATGTATTGCACACCGAGTACTATACTCGGAAACAAGCTGAAAACCTACGAGCGAAATGTCCTTCCCTTCCTTACTACTTCACACAAGCAAGAAGGTGCAATACTTAAACCTCTCCTTTTCCTCACCCTCTTAGCCTTAAGCGAAAAGCGTCAAAACCCAGCTTTACAAGTTATGGAAAGAAGACATAACAACCAAACTCGCCTCCCAATATCAATTTAAACGAACTAGACAACACATAAACTCGTCTCTTAATCTCAATTGAGATGGACGTGACAACACACAAACTTGTCTCCCAATACCAATTGAGATAGACGAGCCACGTCACATCAACCAGTACAACCAATCAATCCACAACACAACATGGTCCAAACAGAACATTAATAATAAACCACATTGTTCGGTCAACACACACGTAACTCAACATTCATCTCAAACAACTCGGTCAAACACACAAAAAATCATAACAAAAAGCTCAACCAAACATACACAGCAACACAACACAATAACCAACCAAACAATGCCGCCCGACTAAGACCACCTTAGTCCGACTAGAAAGCAACATAGCCCAGCCAAGATCATCCCAGCTAGCTCCAAACAATCTGACCAGGCAAAACCAACAAACTTGGTACAAAGTAATCCAACTCGACGCGTAGTGAAAAGATAACACGACAACGAATCACAACACCATGACAATATATTAAAACATCATGATAACATACTACAATAACATGACATCATACAAAATAGCATGACAGCACATAGTAACACCTCAGTAGCACACTCCAACATTACGACATCATCTAAAACACTATAACATCATATAAAACATTACGACCTCCTATAAAACACCACAACATCATATAAAAACATCACGACAACATGTAAACAAACCACAATCATACTAAATAACATTTGTAACCATTAAGTATTTTCAAACAAATAAAATAAAGTAAAATAACACATCTAGTTTTTAATAAAATTACATTAATTTTATTTTTATATAATATGTTTTATATACATAATATATCATAATTTCACCTCAATCTTTTATACACATATTATATCAATCTTTTATACACATAATATATTATAATCTCACCTTAATCTTTTATATACATAATATATTACAAGAACTTTTTTTTATCTGAAAATACATATTAAATTTAAAATTGAATTCTCAAATGTTTTATGCAAACTATAAACCGTTGTGTATCCTTAGTATTTATAAATCAAATATGTGTTTATAAAAATCCAGAGTCGCTATCTCACCGTGTACATTTACTAAAATTATATCCTCCATAAATCAACTCATGTCCCCTTAAAATCCTATACATATAATTAATTACTACTGCACTCTAATTTTGTTTCACAAAATAATAATATTTTGAATGCAATTGAATGTAAATAACGATACCACCTATTTTCTGTAATTGGTTTTAATAATACATACACTGTTGCAACCCATCTTCAATACTTAAATTTAATCTTTTATGTAATATTTCTACAAATTTTATTTGTTTAATAACTCAAACACCCAACTATAATAATACCAAAGCCACGATTTCGATTCCTTCACCCAAAAACTCATGGTAATTGCAAAACTATTAAACCCCACATCAAGTAAAATAAACTCGTATTATTTAATATTATTTTACACTAACCCAAACTTAAACAAAAACATGTTTACAATGCTGTCAAATAAAAGAAAAATACGAGTTATTTACAGATATTTACATACGAATTTTAATATATAGTTAATGTAAACTTGAATGTCCATTGTTTTCCACTTTACTAATTGAGCTTAATTTGATCAGTAATTTATATTTTTAATTAATTTGGTTTATCTAAATCTAATTATTTTTATTATGGCTTAATACCGCTGTTGGTCCCTAGTTTGGGAAGTTTTGTTCAATATGATCCTACCTTTATTTTTTAATAACAATTGATCCCACTTTTTGAAAAAACTGTTCAATTGACTCTTTTGGTTACGACGTCAATTTTCTAACGATGCTGGTTACGACGTCAATAAGTTCTTTCATGCATTCACCTATCCAAATGTTATTTTAACAGTCCTGACATAATGTTATGTTAAAAATCATGTCATCATCGTATACAATAAGGACTATAATAAACAATTTAAACTTGAATATGGGACCACTATGAACAAAAAGGACTCAATTGAACAGTTTTTTCAAAAGGTGGGATCAATTGTTATGAAAAAAAAAGGTAGGACCATATTGAACAAACCTTTCCAAACTAGGGACCAAAAGCGGTATTAAGCCTTTTATTAATTGCAGGACAATTATTTAGAATATTATCTTGGGACATCAAGAGAGTTGTCACGTCATTCTTCACTTGGCACATTTCTTTTAAATTTCGTTTTAAATAGTTTTGGGCCCATTTTTGGACACATCTTTGTAGAAGCCCATATTAAGGGCAAAATTGTAATTTGGGCTTATAAAACCCCAAAATCAAATTTTAGAAACCCTTTTCCCCCTCATTTGCATTTTTCTTCTTAGGGTTTGAATCTTGGAGCGTTTTCCACCCCTCATTAGGGGTCTCTAGGTTTTGTTCTCTTTTCCTTTCAATTAATGTATGAATCTCGTTTTTAATTTCAATTGCAATTGTGTTTCCGTTCTTGCTTCCATTTTAGATTCCAGTTTCGTTTTCTTGCTTAATTTTCGCATTCCAATTTAGTTTCAAGCTTGCATATACGTACGTTTTACGTTTCAGATTTGATATGCAATTAAGATTTGCATTTTGATTTTTGTTTGTTGTTGCTGTTACGTTTTATGTTCTCTAATTCCATTCGTTTGCTGTTTTAAGTTCGTTTCAATGGTAGCTTAAGTTTTCTTGGTTGGTCATTAGTGAATTTGCATCATTTCCTTGAGATTTCTGGACAAAATTGTGTTTCTACTGCTCTGATTCGACTCAATATTGAATCTTTTTTGTGCTTGGAATTGGGTATATGCTTATTTTCCTAATTGGTGTTTAATCTGCGCTTAATTGATGAAACTGTATGGTGCAGAATTGATTGAATATGAGCAGCACGTTTGCTTAATTCATTTTTATGAAAACATGGTTAGTCTTCGCTCAGTTGATTAACTTGTGTTGGATTAGAGCTTAGAGGAGTGAGTAATTGTTGGATAATATATAATTAGAAGCATGTAATTGAGTTAGTGACATACCTTTTTCAATTAGTGTTCAATTTGTGCTTTAATTTGTTTCATTTCCATTCACAAAACTGTCCAAAAACACCCCCCACCAAGTGTTCAACTTAATTCCTGAACCACAGTTTGGTCCTTAAGAGACGACGTAAGAGTCATTTCCTGGTCTATACTGCACTTTAATTGCATATTAAATTTGATTTGGATACAACCTCGATCAGTTACATATGGATTTTACATATGGATTTTTACCTATCGATTTTTCTGTATGTAAAATCCATATGTAAAGAAAAACAAAATGTATCTACTGATTTTACATATGAATTTTGAAATAATTAATTATTAAAAATTAAAATTAAAATTTAGCAATACACTTTTTGGACACTTTTACTCCCGTGCCCACACTTGAAAAGAAAAGGAAAGTAACGACAAAGAAGATGATAAGGTCATGTCTCCACGTTCTTCTCGCACTCATTTGTTAGCATAAAGATGAAGCCTAAAAGTTTTGATGAAGTCTCAAAGTCAAGTCTCAAGTGCTTTTGTTGCAAGAAGATCTTCATGAAGACTTGTTTTATGTTAAAGTTTTTGTAACTTTGTAGTTTTATGTATAGGAAGTTGATTCCATGTATTGGTTGCTTTTAGTTTGTTTTAAAATTCGTTTTGGAATCAGAAAATCTCATTTTAACTCAGAATAATCGACTACCAACTAATGATAATTGAATTAATTATGACTTTCCAAAATCGATTATCACGAGCTATTATGGGAATATTTAAGTAAGTTTTTAACCGCTGTGCATTCATTAAATGCATAATCGATTACCATAAGTGGATAATCGATTATCACGTGTTAAATAGCTGACAACGAATTTTTGGATGTATCGTTGAGTGAGATCTCCATAAATTGGATTGAGACTCTCATTCTAATATACGAAATACATAAATTTTGAAAATATTATCTGTTTTGTTGTGTGCTTTGATAAGTGCACATTAGGGTTTATGTAATCCTTGTGCTTGTGACTTTGAGAACATGGTGTTGGCTAAGAGCGAGGACTTTTATGGGTATTGTGATTGAGTGTTATTGTCGTTGCTAAGTTAAAGTTTGTCATCCATTGTGAAGATCCAAAGGAGGTGGTCATTCTTTCTGAAGATTCAAAGAAGGTGTTCATTCCTTGTGGCTTTCAAGGGAAGTGAGTTTCATCTCTTGGGGGTAACAAGATAAGTGTTCTAACCTTTAAACTTGTTTATTTGCTTTTGATTGTAACAATTTGTTGGTTTGTGACAGTGGATCGTTAATTCTCATTTGAGATTAACAATTGGACGTAGAATCTTTGTGATCTGAACTAGTATAAATCACCTATGCAATTTTCTCTCTTCCTTACTCTTTTATTTGTTTTAATTTATCGTTAAGGAATTTAAATTAAAAGAGAAATTATTCAAAGGCACAATTTGCGATAAGAAACCAATTCACCCCCTATTGGTTTGTTTTTCACATTAACCATTCTGCTGCACCGCTATGACAATTGGTATCAAAGCTTGCTTTGATAGTTATTCAAAAAAAAAATTGAAACTGTTCGGACATTATCAAACTTTGTCACATAGTGCTTCAATTGACAGACCCCTTCTTTTTGTTGGGAATAATTATGATTTTTGGAAATTAAAAATTCAAGTTTTTTTAGAGTCTATCGATATTGATATTTGGGGTGCTTTTGAAAATGGTCCTTGTGTTCCTACTATTACTGTTAATAACGTGCAGGAACTAAAGCCTTATGCCTAGTGGATTGTTGATGAGAGAAAGAGGGCTCAATATGATGTTAGGGCTAGAAATATTATTTCATCTATTGTAACCCTTCATGAGTTTTACAGGATTTATGTTTGTAAAAGCACCCAAGAAATGTGGGAAATTTTAAAAGTAACTCATGAAGGCACATATGAAGTAAAGCGTGCTCGAAAAAAATCTTTAGTCAAAGAGTATGAAATGTTCTGGATGAAACACTAGGAAACAATCCACGATATGCAGAATCGTTTACACACATCGTCAATCAACTATCCGATTTATGTAAGAATTTTGACATTGAAGAGTTAAATATTAAAATTCTAAAATCTTTTAACAGAGCATGGCAGCCAAAAGTCACAACCATCACAAAGTCACAAAATCTTGCAATCATGTCTATGGTGGCTCTATTTGGTAAATTAAGAGAGCACGAGATTGAACTTGAAAGGTTGAAAGAAGAAGAGGATCGAGGAATAAAAAGAAATATTGTTTTTAAATCTTAGGTTGTCAATAGCGAAAGCGGTAAAGATGATGATGATTTTGATTGCAAAGATTCAGACCAATTGATAAAGATGCTCACAAAGTTCGTGAAGAACAAAGGAAAATACAAAGATCACAAAAAGAAGAATCAATTATCCTCCTCAAAATTTAGGTGTTATGGTTGTGGAGAATTTTGACTTTTTAAAGCAAATTGTCCAAATAAAGAAATAAAATTTTGAAAAATAAAGGAGTGGGAAGAGTATAATTCAAGCTCTTCATCAAGTTCTACATCAAGCATTAACGAATTTAATGAGCAAGCAAATATTTGTTTAATGGACGATAATATAGTTGAAAGTCAAGTAAGTACCTTTAGCGATTCTGATAATTCTGATTATATAGATCTTGATGAAGATGAATTGCATGATATATTTAAGGAATTATTGCTAGAATCAGAAAAGCTAGATCTTGCTCATAAGAAATTAAAATTTGATTTTAAAGAAATAAAATCAAAATTTAAAAATATGCTTGAAGAAAATGAAAATTTAAAAAATAAAATTTCCTATTTAGAAAATAAAAATTTATTAGTAATGATGAATGTAAATCTTGCATAAATTTGAAGAAATTACAAGAAACAACCAAAGGAGAATGTAGTAAAAACTCTATAGAAAAGAAAAATGTAAAAAATATGTATGTTCCTCAATATAAAAATAGAACTAAAAGAACCCTTAGAGTTTGGGTAGGAGAAGGAACTACTTATAGGAACCCAGATGTTGTTACTTGTCTCTATTGCATGAAAAATGGTCATAGATAAAATAAATGTAGAATAAAACATTATGGTGTTCCGAATAGAATATATGCAAACCTCACCTTACAAGCCGATTTTGTAGAGTTGAGTTAGGCCTAAAACTCATTTTTAATATAAATAAGCATACTAACATTGTGCAGTTAAGATAATACATAAATATATTTAGAGAGTGAAATTATTTTGATAAGTAAAATAGTTATTGTTGTTATTATTAATATATTGGGAAAAAACCTTAAATATACTAATATTTTGAGATAGAAGAAGTTTTTTGACTTTTCTTTTGACGATTTCCCTTTTGTGGGCTTGTTTCAAAATTAGATTTTTTTTATGGGTTTGTTGGAATATTTGTTGTGTTGGACATCTTGATTCATTTGGTCGTTTGCATTAATACAGTGGTTATGTGTTTCAATTCCCTTATTGGGTTGGGAACTAGAAGGAGGGTAAGAGAGACCTAATAGGTTGGATATACATGTTTTTGCATACCACAGTATGATGCTGGTTAAATGATAATCACACATATAATACAAAGTTGATAAAGCTGAAATATAACAGTGTAAAGTACAATTTCAATTTGATTCCCATGTTTATATATATTTGTTTTTCCTCATTTATATAGTTTTTCATATGATAATAATAAACATTGAAATATTAGTTAATGGGATAGTTATAATTAATGCGAGATTAAAACCGTTCTTATTTTCGTAAAGTATTTCTAATTTGATGTTTTTTTTTTAAACTTTCTCAATTGAGTCCTTATAAGTGGTAATTTCAAACAAAATCTGTCAATTTTAACCATGTCATCTATCCACCTTTGCACACTTTTAATACCGTTAACGATTTTTAACGGCAGGAACTAATTTGTTTGAAATTAACACTTATAAGAACTCAATTAAAAAAAATTTAAAAAGAAGAAACCAAATTGAAAATACTTTATAAAAATAGAAATACCTAAATTGTTTTAACCTTAATGCAACGCATAACTATAATGAATGGGAATTGTACTATAATGTTTGTTGGTGAGGGATACCTAAAGTTCAGGTAAGGGTTTTCGTCACTGCAAGCAGCAACAAAACAATCTTAAAATCCCCCACCACCACCACAACCACAACCATATGTCTGCCTTCCAAATGGCTACTTTTGTTCATTTTCAAAAACAACCCTACATAATATCTTCTTTCACCTAATTTCTACTTTACACCTAAGATTTTGTCTTAAATCTCAACTTCAACAACATCATAAATGTTTATATTTTCATTATTTTTTAAATTTTTACAAAAGTAGTAGAACATTTTTTTCAATATTTTTATTTTTAACTTTGAAAATTCAAATGATTATTACAGTTTTTGTTTTAAAACATATATATACATTTTGGTTAATACTTTTTTATTTTAATATTTTCAAGAAAACAGTCCAAGTACATTCCTAATTTTTATAAATAAAAAATGTACACAGTACATATCTCATTTACTTTTATGACCGAAACAATAATACAATTTCAGGTTGATTCAGTTTGTCGATTCAATTCTACAAATAAGACTATTATATGTTAATAATTTCTTTTAATAATTTTTTAACAATAAATAATGTGTTACTCTTTTATTGATAGGTATATTTAAAACGGTTAATCGCAAAAACATTTTCCTACACATACCAGGTTATATTGCTTCAATTTTGAAATATGTCCAATTTTTTTTTCACATCTTTTGTTGGAAGATACTTCTATTCAATACACTCTTGCCTTCAATTTTAAATGAATAATCACTTTCATTAAATTCAATCCTAATAAATATATATATATATATATATATATATATATATATATATTTATTAACTTTTGTAAATTTATTAACTTTTATTATACTTTTTCTTGCAAAATATTATTTAATTTTTATTGAAACTTTTAGTCTCTGCGCATGCGTGTGAATGTCTTTGTATGAGTCCCTATGTGTTTTTGTGTCAATGTTTATTTGTCTATATCTATCTTTTTGTCTATGTTTATATATTTACAGAGTCTATATTTATAGAGTTTTGAAAAAAAATATTTAAAACAAATTCTTAAGCCTTTAATCCATTAAATTAACCTATTCTAATGAAAATTTTAAAAAACAGTTACAACATTTCTATGTTATAATTGATTATAGCAGTGATTTAGGAATGTCAAAAAAATTTATGCACGTGAATATTCATGAGTAAAATTTGTAATGGATACTAAATTAATATCTTTAATAGATACCTACAATTAATTACTTGTATTTATTACTCACTTGTTGATGGTGTAGCTACGAATATTTTGGTATTCAACGTAGATTATTATTAATAAATTTTATTTGAGAATTTTTTTTTTTTAAATTTAAGTAATCAAAATAAAATATAGGATGTAAGAATGCATATATATAGGGTAAAGTATAGGATGGTACGTAGGTTGTGTTGTTAGGGGTGAAAAGAGAGAGTATGAATTGGATTAGCAATGAAGTTGTATTGGATGAATCTTGAGTACGTCAGAGAATCTAAAAGAAGGAAAGAATACGTGCATGGAATATGGAATATAATCTATCCTGAAATCATGCTGTCGCTTTTTCTTCCTCTTTCAGTCCACAACATACCTATGCCAACCATTTCAATTTCTAGTCAGACATTTTTTAGTGTCTCATACTCACCCATTCATGCGTGTTTCTTCCACCACCATCACTCTCTTCTCCTTCTCTTACACTTCCTTTCCTATGGATAAGTCTTTACTTTTTCGTGATTTCAAAGGAAAATAATATGTTTTTTTTTTTTTCATTTTAATCAAAAGCAAGGTTTATTATATTCAGTGTTGTCAAAATAGATTATAATTCGTGAGTCAACCTGGTTCAATACGAGTTTGAGCTGGGTTAGATTTGAAAAAAAATGAAATCTTTTGATATGAGTCAATTTTCAACCCGGCTTACTTATCACCCGTGGTGAACTGGGCTGGTTCACCAACTCACCTAGTTTAATTTAATTAATTTTTATTTTATGTTTCAATATTATTAGTTAACATTTTTTTTATTGTGTTATAAATGAGAATAAAGAAAAAGATGTTTTAAGAGAGCAAAATATTATAAATTTATTCATTGAAAGACTCTATATTATAAATACATAAATGACACAAAAATTATCAATATTATAAACTTATTTATTTGTTTTTTGGGTTTGTTTTTAGATTACATTTGAGTTGTATGTTATTTTTTTTATTTTGAATTGTCTTTGAAGTTTGACATCATTTTAAAGTGAAATTATTTAAATTTGAATTATAAAAAAATTGTAATTTTTTATTTTATTTTTAAAAAATATGTAATTAAGTGAGTCAATGAATCAACCATTTAATCCACTAACTCATGATAAATCTGATTGGATTCAAATTTTTTTGACTAGTTAATAATAAGTCGGGTTGGGTTGACTTAATCAACCCATAATGCACTAGAATGAATTAGGTTAAGTGAACTATTTTGACAACTCTAATTATATTTTAAAAAACAGTTAGGTATACCGTTATGACGACACACTAAATAATAAATAATAAAGTATCAACATTTATTAGTTTAATATATATTAATACATTTTCATTCATTTCTGCTGATAAATTTAATCCAAATCATACACTTTTCGTATCTAAACCAAAAAATTTCTTCTATTACTTTCTTTCATATGAGTGATTTATTAGATCTGATTTGAGAGTATTCATAGATAAATTTTGAAACAGAAAATTGCGTCAGATGAACAGAAATGGTTGATTCACATCTACAATTTTTTGAATAATAATAATAATAATTATTATTATTATCAATTAATAAATAATTTATTTATATTTATATTTTAAAAAATACATATATTAACAATTACGATATACTACATTAAAAACAAAACTATCAATCTTTATTGATTCAATCAAGTCAGTTTCATTTACTTACCAACCTTTTCCCATTCTCTTCTTTATGAAACCAAGTTAACTCACTTTTTTTTTTCTCAAAGCATTCCAAAGTGATGTTTCCCTTTTTTTTTTCTGTCACAACCATACAAAACAAAGTATAAGGAAAATAAAGGCTTAAAGAAATTTAAAAAATAGTTTAATCACACTATTATTCTTGTACAATAATTTTGTGGATAATTTAATTACTTGTACAATATTCTTAGCTCAACGTTGATTAATTGAAAATTTAAGGGAATGGAGTCTCATTTTTCTTCTTCTACCGTTGCTTATATCTTTAGTGGCACATATGATTCAAGATTCAAAACTCAATGATGAATCTTCCGATTGAACCTTTCTTCTTAGAAGTTAGTATTCTTAATCCTCTCTCTTCTTTCACCTATTCCTTCTTAACTTTTCTTGGTTTCTTTCTTTTTTTGTGGAGTCTTCCAACTTTGCATCACTCTCCTTTATGATGAGTGCATGGATGGAGTAAAAATTCTTAATAAAATATCTTTTCTTTTTCTATTTCAATAATAATATGTATTGTTTATGGTAATCTTTTATATTTATTTTCTTTATGTTTTCTCTTACAACGGTAAGAATTATCGTAATTACATATTAATAACGGTAAGAATTATCGTAATTACATATTAATAAGTATATATTTATGTTTACATTTTAAATTTAATTTTTAATTTTTATGAAATTTATATATTTAAAATATTTATTTAAATAAGAATTATGATAATTTGACTTATCGAGTTTGTAAAATGAAAATATCTTAAAAAGTTATTTATAGTTGCATAAATTTTTTTTGATATTCTAATGTGCGTTGATGTAGCTGAAGTTGTTGATGTAGTTGAAGTTAAATTTTGATTCTTTCAAAACATGAAACTAAATTGTTTCTAGTTACAAAATAAGGTCAAATTAGTAAATTCTGGAAAGAAACATACAAGAAGCTAAATGCACCCATAGTTTTCACTTATACACTTTTCTTATCAAGGGAGAATCCACATAAACACTTAAGACAATTTCATATGTTATGTGAAAAATTCAACTCCTAGGATCATATTAGAAAACTTAAAATGTAGACATAAATATACATTCATCATATACGAATTTCGTTAGTAACATCTATTAGTAAATTTCACAAGTAAATTTTGTTGGTAAATTTTTTCAATTAATTATTATTGTTATTACCAATGGATTTATACATTGGTAGATTCTCTCGATGAAAAGAGTGACTCATTTTTTGCTTTGGGTTTTGACCAATTTTTGTAAAGTTTATCAATAAATTTTTTTGGTAATTATGTTCTTAAAAGTGGTCAATAAAATCCTTCGATACTTTTCATCAAGTCTAAAAGGAGAAGAAGAAAAAGAGAAGGAAAAGAGGAAAGGAAGAGTCAAAGCCAATGGTAGTGGCAGTGGTAGAGTTATAATGTTAGCAAGCAAATAATATAGCAATGAAGCAACGGTGCTGGCCGCAACAACTATGGCGGTTAGAGTTGAAATAAGAGGAAGGGAGAGAGGAAGAGGAGAAGGAATAGGAAGGGGATGAAGAAAATAAAGAGGAGAGTAAGAAAGAGAGGAAGAAGAAGACAAAAACATAAAAATAGTAGAAGGAGGAAAGAGGAATTAACATACAATTAACGTAATATTTTTTTAAGATTTGTGATCAATAATCCAACATAAATTAAAAGAAAATTTTTAATTAGGGATCAATTAGAGTTAAAATATATTTTAATTTGATTTTATTCTACAATAATTACTTTTAAAAATGTGGGTTTCTTTTTCAATTTTTTTAAAAGGTAATAGTATACTCTTTCTTGAATTTGTAGTAGTGTCAATAAATCCTTTCGTATAAACTCCAAATATTATGAGTTTTTAAATGAATAGTTATCGACAATTCCTAATAATAATATAGATTTCTACTGTCACACTCCATTAATTTTTCCCTTTTTGAGTGGAGGACAAGTGTGACACCCTTCCAGATTTCCCATGGTAGTGGGAGACAAGATGTCCTTCTTCATTAAAATCCCCTCCTTCGAGAATCGTATGGCAGCAACAGGGAAGGTGGGGAATGTGCAGATAGTGGATTCCACGTGGCAGTACATGGAGTGCAGGACTCAAAGAGTGAAAAACAGGTGGCAGCGTAGGATGCGATCTTTCGGTTTTTGGGAGGCAGCATTTAAAGCAGGATTTTAAAGTTGAGGCCTTTTTCTATGCATGCACCTTTTCATCTTCAACCTTCAGCAAACTCAATTCTCCTCCATCTCTCTAAAACCTTCAAACCTTCTCTTTAGAATTCTAACCCCTTCTCCTCCTCCAATCATACACTTCCTTTCAGATTAAATACTCCCGATGGCAAGAGCTTTCATTTGCACCGATCAAAATTCCATTTGAACTGGTAAGTACTTCTGCCTTTTCGGAAGTTCCTTGTCTTCTCACATGCACGCGCCTTTTAAGCTTGCATGTGGTTGTTAAGCCATTTCTTTAAACCTGTTTTCTTGTAATCAGACCTTGGATCTTGAAAACCCTAAGAAGTAGTTGTTGTCCAAGAACCTTAGAAGTTTAGCTGGAAATAGAGGTAAGGGAAGCTTATAAGATTTAATTATGATTTCTTTGTATGGTTGGATGCATGATTTAATGTGTGTAGGTTTGATGATTTTAATGGTATGATGAAATGTTGTATTTTACTGCATGAATTGTTTGATGTTGGTTAGGAACTTAGTGTAAATATATTAAACTTAGAGATATTCTGAAATATGTGATCGAAGGTCATTAGGACCGTTCGGTCCTCCCCCTAAACCGTTCGGTCCTGACTGAAGTCAGTTGATGACCGATTGGCCTTGTAGTGCTCTTATTGTTTGTTATTTATTTTGCCTAATCTAGTCCTTTTAATACGTCAAGGGAGTCTTTCCCTCTCGGTCTTATTTTATATAGTGTGTTTTAGAACGTTCGGCCATAAACCATGCTTTCGGTCATACAAGTGTTCGGTCTTAGACTGACACTTAACTTATGAAGCATTAAGTTTTATGTTAATATTATTCACCTAGAAAACGTTCGGTCATGTGAAGCACTCGTTCATAGATATAGTGCTCGGTCTTATGAAATGCTTAGTCATAACTAGTATTGCTACGATTTAAAGTACTCGGTCTTGAAGTGCTCGGTCATAGACTAGCCTTCGGCTATTTTAGTGCTCGGTCCTACACCAACACCTGATCTTTAAAGTACTCGGTCTTGAAGTGCTCGATCATAGACTAACCTTTGGTTATTTTAGTGCTCGGTCTTATACCAGCACCTGAACTTTAAAGTACTCGGTTTATAAGATTATGTATTTGTAAAAGTGTTCGGTCTTGTATTGACACTTGCTTCCCAAATAGTGGTCTGTCTTGTACTGACACTCGGTCTATTGAAGAGAACTCTATTATTTACTCTAAAAACGTTCGGTCTAATTGATATAGTACTCGGTCTTACTAAAGTTTCATTCGGTTGTTGAGCGTTCAGTCATCTTCATAAATCTTTTATAAATTTTGGCTTACTTTGGATAGTTCTCGGGTTTTCTCCGTGTTCGACCATTCGGTCATTTACTAAAGTTTTCCTTGATAATCAATCTTCCTTTCAGTGTTAGACCGTTCGGTCATTCCCTTAACCTTGTTCTATTCTTCTAAGTGTGATGGTGTGTATTTGGTAGAATTTGGTTAAGTAAGAAAATTCCCAAGGGAGGAATATCTAATAATTTGTGATGGTTGGTAAAGCATGAACATGGTCAGACTCTACTGTCGTTTTGTTCCTAATATTCCATGATGACACTTTCTCATGTAGAGAAAGGTTATTCATGCGTGGGAATGGCAGGAGGTCTGCGGTCATAAAATCAAATGATCGTTGTAGATCTAACCTTGGGTGGTAGTTGATGAGTTATGCCAGCTACTACACCACACCGGGTGCTAGAAACGTCGAGCTACATGGTTCATACAATATGTTTGATTGATTAGCGAAGTAAGAATATGGTCAGCTTTGTATTGGTGTTCATCCTGATATTCTAATGCTCACTAGCGCTAGTGACGCATGTGGTGAGAATGGCAGAAGGCTCTAGCCTGGGCGGTGTGTACAACCTTGACCTAAGGTGTTTTAACGGGATAACCTCATGTGGCAAGCTCAAGGGTTATCCATGCTGCGGTAATACTCATAGTTTATTCCATATTACCACCCACGGGTGCAAGAACGACCATAGCTACATATTCTTACAGTCCGGACAGTGTCAAAGTGGTCGGTCATGATGATGTTTACCGTTCAGTTTTATTTTTACTCTTGCATGATGATTACATGGTTGAGATATTATTGTGATTATATTACCGTGATGTTAAAATTGTATGTGAGTTGGATTAATTAAATTGCATAAGCTTACCCTTATTTCCTATCTTGTCCATGTGTCGTTCGGTCTTAACCGTTCAGTTGTTCTCTTCACTGTGATGATCATCCAATGGATGTGAGCAGAGGGTGATCGTGAAGAACCTTTGGAGGAAGCCTTACACACTATTCGACATGAAGGCAGCGTACGACCGTCTGGTCAGTAGAATCTTAGATAGTGTTCGGTATTATCCTTTTTGTAGTACCGTTCGGTCTGAGGTTGAACCTTGACCGTTCGGTCTGAGGTTAAACCTTGACCGTTCGGTCTCATCTTGTGTATTCTATCAGACTTCTATTTCTTGTAAAAATTTTAAATTCTATATGAAATTTCATATTCCTTTCTCTTTACTTGCATATTCATCACTGTTCTTCTTTATTGTTTTTGTTAACTCCTAAAAATAAATTATAGTTTTAAAGCTATATTTATTGAAATGTTACATCTACCGTATTTGATACCTAACCATATAACATTGTAATTCATTGTTTTATTTTATTCTCTTAAATAATATATATATATATATATATATATATATATATATATATAATACAAATTTTTTCTTATTTTTCACTCCCTGTATATTCGCTTCATTTTATTTTATATCCACACTCTCTCTTAGGTTCAAAATAGTACATTGTATTGAATTTTGTTCCAATTTAACAGTAGTAGAAATTATACACTTCAATAAAGTTTATAGTCACGGAAACATCAATAGTTATATATAAAAAATATTCTTTTTTTTACACTTTCTTTTTCAATTTTATTTTGAAGTAACCATAAGTTCAAACTAAAATAATTATATTTCCATTTTTATCTTTTAAATAACGCTAATTTAAATTTAATTATTTTTTAAATTAAAATAATTATCTCGTCATTTTATTTTTTTAAATCACTATTTATTTAAATTCCGTCATTATTTTAATTAACTTAATTATCTACAATAAAAAAAAAAAGACACTCATCCACTAGCACATATGCTCCTACTAATGATATAGGACATATTTTTTTAAAACATTATTCAATAAATCAATATATATATATATATATATATATATATATATATATATATATATATATTATTTTTAGTTTTCTTTGAATTTTTTTATCCTTCAAAGTGATAGCTATAAAGTCACAAACTATGTGCCACATAAGTTCCCATCTAACCACAATTTAAAAAATAATAGTGCGAATTCGTTTGGCTTTTGACTCGATTTTGAGTTTAGGTAAAGGTGAAAAGAAAAAATAAAACAGCATCATCTTTCTGTTTTTAATTGAAAAGTTATAAAGCACACGACATATTATGCATCATTATAAAATTATTTCCTTTTAAATCAACCTTATTATAAAATTATTTCCTGTTGAATCAACCTTTTACCGTAATCGGTATATTTTTTGTTAGAATTTTAAATTTTTGATTTTGGCAAAACCTGCAAAAGACAAGTTATTCAAATCCTGCTTTGAAGCTTTATAAATTGAAAGCGAAACATGCACTGTATCCAAAACTCATTCCTATAGAATCAAAATAAAAGTTCGAGTCAAAGCTAAGCAAGAATATATACTTTATAGCTAAAGTTATGAAACAGCAGTTCCAATACTTATATTTAAGTACGTAAATGCCAAAACTTATGTTTGAACTAATTTAAAACACCACCCAATAAATACAGTAAGATTAATTTATTATAGTAATGATTATTTTTAAATTAAAAATAAAATAATGAAAAACATAAGCAACATCACATAATCTTAAAACTAGAAAACAACAAATTATTTAAAATATAAGTCCAACTTAATATATGTTTTAAACGGAATTAGTATTTTTTAATAATTAATTTCTGTCAGAAACTAGTTGCCTAATCATATTTTATGTATCCATACAGTTTAAATATGAAACCGTATTTCAGGTCAATATCATTCTCTACCACTAACTTTCTAACTTACTAAATTATGTAGATTAATTAAGTTTGAAACTTATTAATTGAGTGAACTTAATTTTAATAAAGTCGATTAACATAAACTAATTAATTTAAACAGATGATGTAAGGCAGGGTACAAACTGGTTATGCTCATGCTATTATTAACCTTATTAACCTGGGGTCTAACTTATCTTAATATGATATGTATTTTTATTTTGTAAGTATGAGTTTGACCAATTTAAAAATTTGTTTTGACTTAAAACTCTATTCAGTGATATGTTTTATTCAAAAACATATAAACAAAATAAGTGGTGGAATTGGAAGAAGCCTAATTGATTAGAGTTATGATTAGGAGAATGGAAGAGGAAGGATTTTCAAAACACTTTATTCTTGTGGAGGATTTTCATAAAACTTTATTCTTGTATTAAGGTCAACTTACATTTTATTTTTGGACTTATATTTTAAACATTTTTGTCCATCTGATTTAATCGATTATATAAAATTTATAATTAATTAAAACAAAAAAAAAATCCTAAAAATAGTGCAATTTTTTTATCTAATCAATTATGAGATTTATATAATTGATTAAAACAAACAACTTTGTGCAGAAAATACAGTTTTGGCTTTTTAACTTGATTTTTGAGTGGTTATGCAAATTAAATGATTATTTGGGCTTGTTTGAACCTCAAGTAACCTTTAGGTCAAAAGCTTAATAATCAGTTTATAATTGTTACAAATAATCGATTATACCAAGTGATAATCGATTATCCGCGAATCTTAGAAAATAATGTTTTTCGAGGATAATCCATTATCATTCGTAATAATTGATTATCTATAAATCAAAATGTTTTTTATATTTTCTGGTATAATTGATTATACCTAGTGATAATTGATTATTCCAGTAAGTGTTTTGAAAATAAAGTATTTTATTTATCCATGTAAGCTCACTACTCTATGACTTAACTACTACAACCTGATGAATCATTTGTACTATTCACTTAGCTTTTCGCATTATTGTCTTATTAAAGGTTTTGGGTATGATTTAATTGTATTTTTACTTTTTTCTCATTGTTCCTCTATTCCTTTTGGTGTTTAGCTTCTTATCTATATTTTATCATCCTTGTCCTTGGTCCCATTACAACCATGAGAAAACCTTTTTATTTGAACATGCATATGTTTTGAGTGTTTATATTAAAGGCTTGCCAAGTTTTCTTGTGCTTGTTTTCTTGAGTTGACATTGTTTAACCTAGACACTTGAGAGATACAATGATAGTGCATCTGTGAGATTCTGTTGCTTTTGATTCACCTCTTAAGTTGATTGATTATTTTGCTATGTTTTGAATTTCTTAGATGATTTCCATGAGTATGTGCTTTCTCTGATTATTTTTCTGTTGGATGTTGTCTACTCATTTTCTTTTTCCAAGATTCATTGAGGACCGTGTTAATCTCTTTATTTACTTGTGTGTCTTTTTGTTTCTGTGTGCGAAGGTTGTGTCACTCTCTTGATGTCTTTTGAGTTGTTCCTTGTTTAACATCTTGATTTTGCCCAGGAGTGAAAAAGACTAAGTGTGGTCTATTTTGATGAATCATTATTTTGTACTATTCACTTAACTTTCCACACAGAAATTGTAATAGTGAATTGTGTTTAATTCTACATTATTGTCTCATTTTCACTATTTAGGCTTAATTTTGACTAGTAATTCTTATTTTAATTATTTGGGCTTAATTATTCCAATTATTATTTGCAAGACAATTTTGAAATTGTATATTGGGACAACAAGAGTGTTACCACGTCATTTTCCATTTTCCACATCAACATTTGTTTTTACTTTCGTTTGTAATTTTAATTCTTTTAATTTTGGACTAGATTTGAGCTTTAGTCCTATTTCTATTCAAGTTTGTAGAAGTCCATTTTAGGGACAATTTTGGGACTTAGGTTTTATACCCCAAAGGACCCAAAAACATTCTCTCCGCTCTTCATTTTTTCATTTTCGGCATTGAGACGTTTTTCAGTTCCCCTTTTGGGGGTTTGGGTTTTCTTTCAATTTCCTTTTCTTGTAGTGAATCAATTTCGTTTTTGTTAAGACCTCAACAAGTGTACCGAATCATGTCAAGTAATAATAAATGGTAAGATCAAATATTGTTTCTCAAGAGACTCACGACACTAAACAATTGAGTAATAACTTAACTCATTAAGACTTATAAACAATTTCATTGGGTTGTTGGAGTAGTTGTCGAGTTGAGCTTGGTTGATGTTGGGCTAAGTTAATGGAAGGTCGGGCTAGGTAGTTGAGCTGAGTGACTAGGCTGGGTAGTTGGGGTGTGATGTTGAGTTGGGTAGTGGAAGGTTGGACTGGGTAGCCGAGCTGGTTGGCAGGGGTAGGTTGCTGAGGTGTGTTGTCAGGCTGGGTTAGTGGTAGACCAGGCTAGGTAGCCGAGCTGGGTGACGGGGCTGGGTAGTCAGGTGTGTTGTTGGGCTGTTTCGCAAAGTTGTTTGAAGACCTCGATTTGGAGGTTCTAGAACTCAGTTTTTTTATGTTCTTAAGATCAATTTCAAGGTTTTGAACCTTGGTTGAGCTTTTTGTGGGGTCTGTTGGACTGTTTGAGGTGTCACCCGAGTTGTGTGTTTCATAGGTGTGGTTGTATTGGTTCTAATGTGATTTTTTATGCATGAATTGAGTTTTCATGTGAAGTATTGTGTTGTGTAGGGGGTAAATGAATGGTTGTTGATGTTGATTTTTCATCCGTAAAGCTTTGGCTTAAGTTGAGTATAGTGTTAATGGTATCTGAAGCATATGAGTGTTTACTTGTAAGGCTTATGGAAGCAGAGGAAACCAATCCTGATCGTAAGGCTCTGGCTTAAGCAGAGTGATCTCGTAAGACTTATGGGATCTTAATAACTCTGAGAGAGGTCAGATGATAATATGTTACGGGAACAAGAAGACATGATGTTTGATGTGAATTAATGATGTGATTCTTGGTGAATTACATGTATATTTTATTGATGAGTGTTAGGATGATTGATGGGTGAGTGTATTCATTATTATATGTAGTGTTGTGTTGTGTAGTTCACTCTTACTTTTTTTGTATTTGTGTGATGATTACATGACTCATATTGTTATACAGGAATAAATGTAGTTACACATGTTGCTGGTGCTAGTTGAAGTTGGAGAGAAGCTAAAAATCTTTAAAAGAATTTATAATTGTAATTTTAAACTTTAAAATTTTATGAGTAATACACTTGTGATTAAGGTTTTGTGAACGTTTTAAATTGTTTTTTTTTTTTTGTTATTTGCTTTTGCGATGATATAGAAAATTGTTATATTTTAAAGTATAAGTGACACTACGTGGTATTATGAATAACGTCCAGCATTAAATTGCGAAAATAATTTTACACTCTATTCAAAATCTTTCTTTTTAGAGTTTACATGCTACTTCAACATTTTTCTTGATATATGGTTATTGAACACTTCCTTCCCAATATTGACTTTATTTCGATTTCTCTTTTATTTGGAATCTCTCTTTCGATTTCCTTTGTTATATCATCTCTTTGTAAATGTTGTTGACGGTAGCTTGGTTTTTGGATGTGAGGAGGAGGTTAAGTTAGATGTTTAGAAAGAGTAGTGATAAGAGAATGTAAAGTTAGTTTATTATAATAAGATGCCAAAAATGGAGAGTAAAAGGGAGAAAGAGGAGACAGGAAAAGGGTGGGTCACGTGAGAGAAAAGAAAGACAGAGTTAGAAAGGAATGAAAATGAGATGTAAAGGAAGAAAGAAGGGCCATCACATCGTAACGATATCGCGAATCGCCTTGCTTTGCCTCAAAAGCTGACTCCACCACACAACTAGACAAGCTCAAAAGTTGCTTAAATAAATATCTTCCAAGTGGATTCCAGATATCTCACCTCTTCCATTCTACCCCAGGCCACCCAAACTATAAATATATATTAAAACTATTACCTACTTTAAATATTTACGTCTAAGCTATTTTATCTTTTAATTTCAAATTATAAGTTTAAATATTTTTACTTTTATTCTTATCTAAGTAATTTATTATTTAAACTTTTATACATGTCATCATTGTTTTTATATTTTTTTTCCAAGTTAACTCAGTTTACTTGTTTTATAGTTTTCTTCTTCAATTAGTTTATCAATTCAATGACATATTTTTTTTTTTTATCAAAGAATGAGTTAATCAATGTTTTGAAGAGAAGAGAAAAAGGAAAAACGTAAGTTGATTGATAAATTGGAGATTAAAAGGTGGAAGTAATAGTTATTTTATCCACAAAATCAAACAACTAATATTTAATTGAAAATAAAAATTATTTTAAATATTCACTAATAGTTAAAAATACCTAAGTCTATAAAAAATTAAAATTAATTAAATTTATTTTTTATTATTATATTTAAAATGCTCAGAATTATAAATATACAATTTTTTGTATGACACGGTGCCTTAAGGCCAATAGATATGTTTGGAGTAGGGTGTGTATGTATGTCCTATGTGGTGGCGTTAGATGTCGTGTGCGTTAGTGTCAAATGTATGGGTGGTTCCCTGACACGGGAGGATCATAGTGGAGTTGAGTCAGGAGTCAGGGACAAGTGTTAATTAAAGAAAGAACAATAAGTATTGAAGATGTTTCACAACAGAGGCAGTTATTTGTTGGAGTGCAAACAAAGTTTTACATCGAGTAAAAGAAGAGTTGGTCAAGGATTTACATACATATAGATACTTCTAATGGTAAGAGTCCTTTTGCAATGGAGCCAAAAGCAAAACCATGAGAGCTTGGCTCAAAGCGGACAATGTCTTACCATGTGTGGAATTCTATGTGTGTGTCGAAAAGCCAGGCAGGTGGCCAGTGGCGGATCGCCGGGTGAATCATGAGAGGTGAGAAGGATGTTGGAGTGCAAACAAAGTCCCACATCGAATAAAAAAGGGTTAGTCAAGTTTTTATAAATTATTCTACACGCGTCCACCACTGGTCACCTACAATCGTTGATTACAATTCCGAAGAGAATTAAAATACTTACAACTAAACTCAGTTTGAGTTGACAAATCTTAGCAAGATTGCAAAGTAACAGAAGTGGTTCACTAGAAGGATTTCAAAAAGTTTTCAATTAACATTATTCAACCTCTCCCCCCTTCTAGTATTTTTCAGGTATTTCAACAAAACAAAAAGACCTTTTTAAGATAGATGGAATTTTGTATACAAGTTTACATTTATTCCTTATGTATGTTAAATTTTATTATATTATGATACTCTAATATATAATTGTTACACAATGCACCTATTTTAGCCAAACTAGATGCATTTATTAAATTATAAGTCAGTTAGATCATTCTATTGAATTATTGGTATTATATGTTGTGCTAGAAGTTGAATAAGGGTAATTGTGGCACCTAATTTTTTTGCGTGTTACAAAACCTCTTATGGTGGATATTATTCAAATCGTCCTTATTTTGATAAGGAATCCCCACATTGATTAAGTATGAGTATGCAAATCGATAATACTCAATTTTTTAAATTAGGTATGAGGATGGAATATGCATGTACATATTGGTCGTCATCTCCATTCCAATAACCATCCTTGTTCTCATCCCATCTCTGTTCACTGAAAGATTCATAAATTTATTAGGTGGCTTGAGAAACTTTATATATATATATATATTGATCATTTTCCATATTTTTGTAACTTTTCTTTATGTTTCTTTGACTACACATCTTTTTCTTGTTCACTCATTGTTTGGTTTGTTCTATATCCACAAAATTTAATCAAATCTTTATGGATATTTTCTCTTATCACAATCTCAATAAAATATTTTTTCTTTTATGTGTGGTTATGTTTAAATTGATGTTCTCAATTTCATTATATCAAATCATTTTTAGATCACACATTTGATTATCTCTACTATTTAATATTTTTATTTATTGTTTTTTTTTCATGATAATATTTGATTCTAAATTTTAAGTGTCCAAGTGCATAAACCTTAATTGATCTGGGTGATAAAAAAACTTATCATCTTTTTTATTGTCTTTGATCCTTAGTTTTCTATTTTTGTTCATTTAAAGAACTTTTATTTTGCTTAAACTACTTTCATTATCTTTTAGTGGTTTACAATTGATAGCACATAAATTTTCTTAGATTTCAAGGTATTTTGTCTCTTATGAAACCTTAATTATACCTTTTCTTTTCTTTGTATGATTTCATTTAAAGGTGTATCGAAATGTTTCTAGGACACCTATTAAATAAATTTTACATCTTTTTTAATATTTTGATTTGTTGATTATTTTGATAATGTATAATATTATTTGGATAATGTTTTTTATATAATTCTATATTTTATAATTCATTCTCACAAAAACCATTTTGTCACCGAAAGTGTATGAATATGTTTCATTTTTTATAATATAATAATTTATCATCATAAATATTGTTTATTAATAAAAACTACATATAATTTGTAAAATTAATAAAAATTTTAATTATTATGAAATTTTAGTTATGTGTCATGGTTTAATATTTATATAGTTCTTTTAATTTTTTCTTGTTATTTGGTACTTAAATTGTAGTGTTATACCGCTAATATTTTTCTTAATAATTGACATCTAGGAGAATAATACAAAATCTTATTTTAATATTGAATACTTTGATAACATCATGATTTTTTTGATATGATATTTTTTATAAAATTAATTTAATTGATATTTGAAAACAAAATATGGGTACGAATATATGTATATAACCGTTATTTTTTAAAAATGAGGATAAGACAAAAATTATGTAAGTGCTGAGTTTTGAAATTTTAATATATAAATGAGATAATAAAACTCACACTCATCCCACCCATTATAATCTCTAATCACATTAATCTTCAATAAATAATTGTGAATTAGAACACAAATTATATGTGCATATTAAGTTATATTACAAAATTATAATAATGGTTATTCAGTAATAATTTAGCTTCTCAAACATATTTAAAAGTTAAAAAAAATTTCATAAAGTAATCATTATACAAGTTGAAGAAAGGTATAGATTAACTCGAAAATAGGTAATTTTAATTTTTTATATTCTTTATAAATAGATTTATAACGAAATTTGTCCAAAAGAAATCATATTTTTCCTTTAGTGTTTCAAATTAAATTTCGTATCTACATTTTTTTCCATGAGGTTGGTTAGCTAAAGTCACTTCTTGGGATAGAAATGGAATATTTACAATAGAAAGAACAAAAATAATAAAAATGAATTTTGATAACAAAAATTGAATTTAAAAAATTAGAAAAGGAGAGCTAGGAACACACTTTAAAAAAAGGTTGAGTCAAATTAAAATTTGCAGACAATAATCCAAACATGTTTTTAGATTGAGATGTTAGGTTTGACAATTCGGTAAAGTTTGTGGTTTTCTTTCTATAGGGGGATTTATTTTGTTGGGTTGTGGGTCTATAACCTTTTTGAATGTATCGCTATCTCATTATAACATGTATGATCTTTTTTAGTGTGGGGGTGTACCTTTGTCCTTCACTCTGCTTCACTTACAAGATTATTTTGTATTTCTTTGGATAATTATACTTTCAGAATTTTTTTTACAACATTTTAATATCATTTATGTATTATTTTGTGATTAGTTTAAAATTACTTTACAATAAATAATAGTAATTATATATATTAACATAAAATAATCATAGAATGACACTAGTATTAAAATGTTGTCGAAAAAATATTATCAAAATATCATTATTCTTGTTCTCTTCTTTCTATTGATTTCGGGTTGGAAAAAGTTCTTTTAACAATTCTTTTTTGACAACGTATATATGATAGTTTGTGACTGATTCACTTCTAATATTTTTTTTTAAACATAAATTCAAACAGATCGATAAATTGATGACACGTATCCTATTGTTAAAAAAAGGTTGTCAAAATATCTTGATAATGTATAGGTTGTTCAACTTCCCTCCAAGCAAATATCATTTCAACCTTTTCTAAATAATTTGTTTCGTCTCTCTTGTTTATGACAGTTAGCACAATGAGTCTCAATCATTTTACAAGAATTATAATATAGTTTTATATTAATATTAAAATATCAACATTTTTTAATATATAAAAACAAAATACGAAATGAAAATATAATGGTCACCAAATTAATAAAAAAATTAACTAGTAATAAATTAATAAAAAAAGTATAACAATTTTTAGTATCTAATAATAAAAAAATTAATAAAGACTCAATTAAAAATATTAAACTTTTAAAAAAAATGTAAATTTTATTAAGTTCAAAAAACAGTGAAATAATTATACTATTATTATTTAATTACAAATCATATAATAAATATATTTTTTTACATTTTAATATAATATTTTTTATATTATTTCTTATTTTAAATAAGAGTTGAAATACATTTTTCATCTCCCATACTTAAGACCATTATAATAACTTCATTAGTGTCAATCCTAATATAATGTATTAGGTTTGGGTTTGGAACTTCATTTTTGTTGTAATACCCCATTGTCGAGAATTACTTTATTACCAATCATCT
The DNA here is from genome assembly GCF_000741045.1 of Vigna radiata var. radiata. NCBI lineage: Eukaryota > Viridiplantae > Streptophyta > Magnoliopsida > Fabales > Fabaceae > Vigna > Vigna radiata. Next base: position 104,010 of record NW_014542352.1, on the reverse strand, counting down.
AATAACATTTCATTTTTGGAAAATTTATGTAAGTATAAATAAATGTGTGTACAATTGATAAGTTGTTGTTGATAGCTTATCAAATGTGGTATCGTTGTTTCGAAATATAGATAATATTTTTAATATTTTGATTCTTTTTTATCTACTATCAATTAGAGATTTATTTTATTTTATTTATTTTTAATTGTTTAACACATATATTTAATTAAGTTTGTGTTCTGGTAGTCTTTAGTTATTTTAAATTGTTAGCAAAATTTTAGTTTTTGTTTTTTATTAAAAATTTCTTATGAGAAATATTTGACACTAGTTGGAGAATACCCTCGTTAGAAAAGAATTGGCATATGAGTTGTCAACTCTGACACACTTTTCTTGATTGGGAGTGAACCCGACAACAATTTAACTTATTTTTTTCAAAAAAAAAAATTCTCTAAAATAAGAAAAAGAAGAAGAAAACAATAAAACATAGAGAGAATTTTGAATGGATTGTGTAGTGCATGACTTAGAGTCGACTTAAGTGAATTTCATCAAATTGACACAAAGGCTAAAAGGAACTTAAATCAATTGCACATAAGATTTCAATTTATGTGCATAAGATTTCAATTTATGTGTTTTACGAAGCCAGTATTTTCGTCATTTGAAGTTACCACAATTGCACCACCGCTAGTGATAAACATATCTTTTGATCCTTCACCAAAACTCAAAATTGAAATAAACAACATGGCATAAAGGAACTTAGGATAATTAGCTGCACCAGATCTAAGTATCCCAACCATATGCATCCAATACCCGAATGAAGAATGTGAGCTAAAATATGGGTTAATCCACCTTTTGCCTAAATTCTATGGATTAACAGAAGAAGATCCACACAATCATTTGAAGGAATTCCATATTTTTTGTTCAACCATAAGACCTACAACTATGACGGAGGAACACATCAAGCTCAAAGCTTTCCCATTTTCACTATAAGATTCCATCAAAGAATGATTATACTACCTCCTACTAGGATCAATTAATACATGGGAAACTTTGGAAACATTATTTATAGAAAAAATTTCCCAACTTTTAGGGTGGCTACTATTCATAGAGAGATTTGTGCGATAAGGAAACTAGAAAGAGAAAGTTATTATGAGTATTGGGAAAGATTCAAGAAGTTGTATGTTGCCTTCCTCATCACCAAATACATAAGCAACAGCCATTTAGTACTTCTTTGAGGGATTGAATTTCATGGCCAGACAAATGATAAATATTGTGAATGGAAGGGCATTGTCAGGGATCCAAATCAAATTTGATTGAGATCGTACCTAAATCAAATTTAATGTTCAATTAAAGTGCAATATACTAGGAGAATGACCCATAGGTCATCTCTCAAGGACCAAATCTGGTTCAGGAATTAGGTTAAACACATAGTGAGGGGTGGTTTGAAAGTGGTCTTGTGAAAAGAAATGAATTGATTAACACACAAATTAAACACTAATTAAGGACACTTTGGTCATTAGCTTAGTTACAATGCTTCCAATCCTTAATTAACAATCAATTAAACACTACTATAACCCTATTCCAACAACCTCACTTTATAAAAATGGCCTACATCAACATTAATTCATTTGATGTAGTCACAACCACTGAAATCAAAACCCGATATGGAGAATGTATTTGCATATGGAACACTATGTTAATCAAGAGAACTTTGATATTTACGATATCGCCTATTCTAAAACAAGTGAAAAATATAGCAAAAGGAATTTCTTTTATGAACCATAAAATATTTTCCAATAATTAATATGAGAGTTTTGGAGAAATTTTTTGTTTGAAGAAGAGCAAGATGTCATCTCCACTATATTGAGATGTAAAATTATTCTTAGCCAACATGCCGATGTCAAGGCTACTAAATGTGAAAGGATGGGTAACTGCTACTACACTAATTGGGAATTAAATTATAAAGGAAATGGAGAAGTTTTGAGAAAACTATATGGGGAAAATCTTAAGAAGGTTCCCGCCAAAGTAAGTTATAGAAAAATCTGCCCAATGGCTAAAATCATGCAACATTCGCAATACCATTCATGTTCATAAGAAGGGATCTAAAGACTACGAAAGAGAACAAGCAAAGTATATTAACTTTCATCTTCAGGCAGGATCACCATTTGATTTACCCTATATCCTTTATCTAAACCTGCTAAGATCTATCAAGGTGATCGGAGAAGACATATTATCAACACCATATTGCATTGATAAACATGATCTTATGGAAGAAAAATGTTTATGTAAAACTTTATGAAATGAATGAAGAAGATTTTGATAAAATAATATCAAAAGGAAGATGCCTCCTTAAGTAGCAAACAATGTCCTTATCCAACATCAATAAAATGAAGTTGGACATTCCTCCAGAGTCAATTAATCTAGAGCCTTTGAATCTGGAACAAACGAAGCACAATAGGTTGGAAAATCTAAATCCTCCCCATATTGGGAGTTTGAAAGCATTGATTTGATCAAAAGAAAAAATGCAACCTCATTCAAGGAGCAACAAGATAGATGTTAAGAAGCAACCTCTTTATCAAGCTGCCAACAACATCATATATGTTGGTGAAACTAATGAACTAGATAAAGCAACAACTATAGAAATGATATTAGTATCCGAGAAAAAAAATTATTGAATATAGTAAAACTAGGTATAAGGGTTAAGACAAGATCATCTATAAGAATGAAATGTCTAAACGTCCTCACATGTTTTGAAGTTTAACAAAAATAAATAAACAAAATGAGCATATGACAAAGTGTTATCTTTGTGGAAAAAAATATTGTTAAAAGATAAGTGTTTTGTGAAAAAGCTTTATGAAATCCAAATGTTTCAAGAAAAGCTTTAGTGAACGCACTAATATCTGAGTGGATGCACTATCAAATGATTTCCTTACAAAATGCGTCAATGTGCTATATAAGAGTCTTTTTAAACGCGTTTTTGTTATACTTTGCTAAAAAAATGCTAGACAAACTCTCACTATGATGTACAAAATGATGTTTTTGTTAAACACGCTAAAAGATATAAAAACATATGTATTAAAAGACATTTTACTAAACGTGCTCTTTGAACCAAAACTGAAGTTACGAGAAAACACTAGAAGGGGAGTTGAATAGTGTTTTCATAAATCTTTTCGAGGTTATAAGTGTGATCGTGATGTATGTTAAACTTGTGAGTTAGTTGGGCTCCATCTATAAATGTTATTTTGTTAAGTTCGTTTATAGGACCAACTTAAACTCATTCCCCAACAGATTTGTAGGCAATAACCCTTGGAGGATTTTAACACTCATTGACGACTTGTGTTGACTTGTGTGTACGAATATCGATTCAATTGAGAATTAATCGTTTACTAAATAAATTGTAACACCTAAATATTTTTTATACTAGTTCACTTGTTAGAGTTATGTCCAGTTTTAATCTAAGTTAACTTAAAGAGTTCCATTAAATATTCAATGAAGTACAATTAAGAATATTAACCCCTCCAAGTATCCTTAGTCAAACTGAGTAATCACTGTTACTCTTAACTAGTTGAGTTTCACCTGCTCCTAGTTGTGCAGTATTCTTCACCACTCCTTGTATCCCTAAACGCTCTGGTGTCTCCCTAGCACACTGTCTAGTTTAGTTTAATCCACTCCTGGTTGACCCTGTCCAATAGTAACCACCTGTTACTACCTCGACAAAGTTTCACCCACTCCTGGTTGTGCAATATTATTCACCACTCCCGATATCAATAACCGCTCCCGATATCCCTCTGATACACTGTCTAGTTAAGTTTAACCCACTCCTGGTTGTCTTTGTCGAATAATAACTGCTTGTTATTGTGACCTCGATTAATTTTCACCCACTCCTAGTTGTGCAATATTATTCACTACTCCTAGTATCCTTAGTCAATGAATAACCTCCAGTTACCCTAGACTAGTTGAGTATTTGCACCACTCGTAGCATTCCTGGTCAATGAATAACCTCTAGTTACCCTAGATCAGTTGAGTATTCGCACCACTCCTAGTATCCCTAGCTAGCGAATAACCTCCAGCTACCCTAGATTAGTTGATCGTGATTACTTGTCATTGATTTTGCTTGCATTGCTAGTCATACACCTTAATAAGTCACCTTTTTTGAAGGCTTTTCGCTATAACTTGGAATTAAATCTTTGGACCACTCTTTGCTTGGTAGTCGTCACACAGCTTTTTCTCGTTTTCATTACACTACTCATATTGCTCTCGTTGAGGGGATGACTCTTTGGTCTCTACCAGAATCATGGCATCAATGCCATACACCAAGCTGAAAGGTGCTTCTTTGGTTGAAGACTAACCACAAAGCATCTAATAAGTCTTCTGGCTACTTGTCTTTGATTACAAGATGGACTAATATTTTCTTATAGAAACGAATATATTATCCAAACACTCCAAGCTCCAATTTTAAGGGTCTTCGTCCTCTTCAGTTTGAATAAGGTTATGCCTGTATTAGATACTTTGACGTTCAAGTTAGCTAAGTGCGTCAGAAAATAATAAATATTACAATGATGAAACATATAATTTATCTCGTAAATTGTGCTATTTATATCATGTTTATGAGCTTTTTACTTAGGTTGGCCTAATCCATGTAGCTAATCACCATGATGTCTTTAGTTAATAAAATTGTTTAATTATATATTAGTCACGATCATAAATCAAATTGATCAACATTTTTCAAATGTTAGTTTTGATTGACCGATATGTATTTGGTTAAGCCGATTTGATGTTATACCATACCATGAGAGTCGAATACATCTAGATAGACTAGATGTTCTCGCACATACACAATCCAATATATTTTTACAAACCAAATGTATAACAAGTCAAAACAAAATGAACAGACCAAATCATCATCCTCCCTTATTTTATATATACCTATTTGTTAATACATTAAATTTAAAAGGTTGTTTTTGGGCCAATATTTTTTTCTCATATTTATTAGACCTTATAGTTGGTCCTGATAAAGACTTGTTCCAGAACAAAAATAAAAATGTGATTGCAAAGAATGAACACGGTGGTTCAAAACCAACTTTATTTTCTCACATCAATTTTTATTCAATAAATATATTATACGAATTTGATGCTTAATTATTAGGACAATGATAACAACTCTTTTTTAACAATTTTTTTATAACAGGACACGTGTCATTATTTTATTGGTCTGTTTGAATTTATTCTATAAAGATATTTGAAACGGACCAATCACAAACTGCTACGTATACGTCGTCAAAAAATTGTCAAAAAAGAGTTGTTAAAGAGACTTTTTCCTAATTATTAATATCTTACCACTTGAGTACGTGAATCTTTATTAAAAAACACGATTCATCCTTTCCAACTATAGCAATCCCCCGCGAGGCAGCCCAAGGCACACCAAAAAGATTGAAGTTGTAAAGTAAAAAGAATATCTCATAAACATTGTACATAACTCCCCATTGGGAATTTCCATTGGTTGAGTTCTAATAGCTTTTGTTTCATTATTTAAGTTTTTGACACAAAAACTAATAGCTAGTGAATAAAGCATATAGAAAGAGAATAAATTCAGTTATGGAAAGAGCCATTTTTTCTCAAAGTAATCTTTTTTTAAAAGAAAGACTAAGTAGAATTATTTCTCCAAACAAACATATTATATACCAAATGGACCTATTTGATTTTCTTTATACGATGGAGAGAAAAAATTAAAAATTTACTTTAAAATAATTTAACATTAGGTTTATGATTTTTCCTAATTTAATTAAAAAATTAGGTTTAAATTTTTATTACTTTAAGAAAAAATAATAATAATTTATGATTTTTTGTAATATAACTTAAAATTAAATTTATTGTTATTGATTTTTAATAAAATAAAATATTTTTTACCAAACAACTATGACAATAAAAATATAAAGTTTTGAACTTTTCTTTTATTTATCATTCATCTTTTCTGTACAATCTGTTATTATAAAGGTTTAAATCTTAGAATGGTACTCATATTTGTATGGAAATCTCAAGTGAGTTCTCATATTTGTAATTGTCTCAATTGAGTCTTAGTATTTGCAAAAGTGACTCAATTCTGTCCAATCCATTAAATTTTGTCCTATCCAATATATTTGTCTTATCCGAAGGTTTAAATCTATGATAAATGAAAAATTACTCCAAATTATATTACGAATTAATATCTTTAATTATTTTTTAAAATAATATGTTTTTTTTAAAAAAAAAAATCTTCAAATGGTCCTAGTAGAAAGTTATTTTCTTAAATAGATGGGATTGAATTCTGAACTAATTTTTTTGAGGTCCAATATAAAAAATCCATTCGAAATTTGACTCCCAGATATTAATTCTAGAAGGATTTTTTTTTTGTTTAAAGATGAAAGAAATAAAAAAATAAAAAAAACAGTAAAACTTAATATAAGAAAAAAGTAATTTAAAATAATTATTTAAAAATACTAAGATTAAATTTTAATTGATTTAAGCGAAAGAAAAACTTAAAAAGTTAATTTAAGAGTGAATAAATTTTAGTTTTGTAATATAATTTGAAATATTTTTTTTATTATTATACAGGTTTATAGGAAAAAAATCAATGACAACTGAAATATAAATTTAAAATTTTATTATACTATTATTATTGTTATTAGTATTGATAATAAATATTTCCTATTATAATATTTTTATTTTAAAAAATAATAATAACAAATTATATAAAAAAAATTATAAATTATTTTTTATTATATTCCTTTTCTTAAAATAGATAAAATTTAAACTTAATATTTTAATTAATTATTTTAAATTACTTTTCCATAATTGTAATTTTTTATTTATTTATATCTTCTCCTTATTTAATAAAAATCAGAAAAAAATATCTATATAGGTCAAATTTAGAAAATAATATTTTTAATGGAATTGTTCTTTTAAAACATATTATTTTAGAAAAAAAATTTGAAAGATGTATTTTTTAAAAACCTATACTATAACTATAAATTTAGGTCGAAATATGTTTTTATTTTCTGAACTTAAACGTGAAATTGACATTCGTAAACTTTGATATGAAAATTTAAAAATGAATGGATATAATCATTTTAACCTAATTATGTTGAATTTTTTAAAGTTTTAAATATGTTTTCAGTTGACATTAATGTAAGAATGTGTTAAATGGTGTAAACAACTCAAATACTAACACGAAACACATTGAAACATCAAAAAATTAATGTGATTTACCTACAACCAAAAACTGTAGATAATAGTCAAAATTCATAGCTAATTATGATTTACCAATAGATTACCTATATCAAAATATCTGTAGGTAAATTTCTCATGGCTAACATTACTATCGCAATCGGGATCGTGACAGGACGACGAACTAAAAGTAAACGGGTTTAAGAAAAAGATTTTGGGAGTCGTCACCATAATTTTTTCTGGAAAAATCATGGAAAATCATAAAATAAAAGTGTAGTCTACGAAAAATAGATTTTAGATTCGGGAATAGGTTACTCGTAAGGAAGGTCTTAGCACCCTACTGTGCTTGCCCAAAACCAGTACCTTTAATTAAATGTATAAAGTTGACATGGTTTTTCAAAATAATTAATTTTCCCTAAAAATAATAATATAAAGAAATTATTAAGAAACAATTTTTTTTTTTATTATATAAGTCCAACAAGAATTGACCTTGTTCCTACGTATATCCATTTATAATAAAAAATAATGGATCACGTAGTTTTTTTATCTAGAAAAAGGTTTGTAAATTTGTTTGAAAATTATTATGGATTGTTTTTTTAGATTTTTAAAAGTGAACCCGATAAGGATTGACCTTGCTCATATGTAACATCCCATTTTAATAGTTTAAACTACCAAAATGAAACATTACATGGGTGATAAATAGGTAAAACAAACCTCCTTCAAAGAAGCGATCTACTTCTATAGATCTATCTAACAACTCATCTGCTTCTTCCTCACCTATAGCTGGAACAACTGAAAGATTGTATCCCTAAGCTCACACCATTAGGTGATCATCGCAAAAGAGAAACAACATTCAAAGATAAACAACAAAAAAGCAAAGGTAAGCTAGTTTACAATCACTAGCACAAAAACAACGTACAACATCGAATATTTTGAGCCTTTCACGTCGAATTTAAGAACGACGTCATATCGGGAGGCGTTAAATTGACGTCAAATTTAAAAAAATTGATGTTAAATTTACGTTGAATTTTGCCAATATACGACGTTAAAATAACGTCAAATTTTTCTAATATACGACAATAATCAATTTTTCTTTTTTTAATTATGTAATCCTTTTTTATAACTCTACTAGACCCGAAAAATAGAAAAAAACACAAATTTCAGTTTTTGGTATTTTATAAAGCATGAACTATGAATTAGTAATATAGTATCAACAACAAACAACCATAACAAACATCAAACAAGTTCAATCAAACAATAAACAAGTTCAATCGAACAACAACAACAACAAACAAGTTCAACCAAACAACAACAACAAACAAGTTCAATAAAAAAAACAACAAACAAGTTCAACAAATAAGTTCTTCAAAACGAAAACGAAATCTAACCTTCAAAAGATGGGTTCATCGGAATAAAGTTTTGCCACCAGTGAGAGAGAAAGCAGAATGCGCCTATGATGGATAAGAACACGAAAATAATCGGTCAAAACAAACGAAAATCATACTTAAAGTAAATAATTAACATGCATTTCAAATGAAAGAAAGATTACATGTGATGGTAGTCAAACTTCGTTCGAGAAAAATTTGAGCAAAGAAGAGGGTCTCGCGCGCTAATGTAAAGTGAATGAATTTTCAATCTTCCGCTCAAATTTTTATTCAATTCATTGACCTTTTGACGTCTAATACTGGGAATTCGATGTATAATAATTGCATTTATTTAAAAAAATGTCACAGGTCATTTTTAACGTTGCCTATTGAGTGGTTAAACGTTAAATGCGTGATGTTATACTCTGTTTTTGCATTAGTGAATTGAGGAGTGTGTGTGTGTGTGTAAACTCATTTAAACATGTTACATACAACAAGCATATCACTACATAGTCATCAAGCACTTTATGCAGGACCCTTATTATGAATGGACTGTCCGGACTTAGAATGATTGTCGAGCTATGGCAGGTTGTGCAATAGTGGTGGCTTCTACTGGTTGCAAAGCCATTGCCAATGGGTTTCACCCTACCACACTCACAAGGTTAGTCTGTTCTACGCCTTGGATCATACTGGAAGCACCCAAGACTAAGACCTCTTACTACTCCTCACGACATGGATCAATCTTCTCTATTTGAGAATGAAAGACCATTGGAATTTCAGGATAACCCCCAAGACTGAGCTCCTACATTCATTCTAAACATACTTGAACCTCACCAAGAGGTTCCACTTTGGAACTTACTTTCACAACTTTAAACACCTTTGAAAGCATGCATATATGTCACTTTACTTTCACATTGAATACCAACATATATCATCTTTATTCATATATCAAATACATACATAACTTCAAGAATAAACAATCATAAAATACTATAGATATTTCTACATCATCCTTAAAGTCAAAATATATCTTAAAGTTATCATAAAACAAAGAAATATTCAAAATAGGTTCTAGACTAGTCGCTCAACGCACAAAACTCATTGTGCAAAAACAGAAAAAGTGGGTTCCACTCACTCACCTCTCGCTCAGCACACCGAGTCTGTTAGCTCAGCTAAAGCCCACTCGCTCAGCGCACCAAGTCTGATAGCCCAACATTTTGCCACAGTTAAGCATTTATTGATATCTGATGAATCTAATTGATAACATAAACACTATAATTGATTAATTTATACAAATATGCATTGTGCAATGATTTTTATCATTCAAAACCATGAATATGCATACCACATATATAAACTCACGTATAACCACAATAAGTAACAAATAGTTCAAGCACAAACAAACATATATACACAACTTTGCATAATTGTTAGTGTTGAAGGTAGTGAAAATTATGTATGAGATTAATCTCCTTTGTGTTGAATATACAAATAGGGTCCTCTATTTATAATAGAAGAAATATGGACTAAGCTCAAAATACAAATAAGAAATAATAACGAACAAACTAAAGATAAAAGATAAATATAAAATAAAGATAATATATCTAACACTCCCCCTCAAGCTAGTGCATACAAATCGTATGTACAAAGCTTGTTACTAATATAATCCATAAAGACTCAGTGAAAATATTTGCTTCTACACTCAAGTAACACCAAACTCCTAATGATTTGCAAGACGACATAGAAGACGAAATACCAACCCAGACGACTCCCTTGAGCAACAAATCTGGGAGGTTGCTCCATGTAAATATATTCTTGCAAATCTCCCTTGAGGAATGCCACTAGTGAATAAAGAGGTAATTGTTGGAAAATCACTATAACTATAAATAATCTAACAAAACCATTTTTTCCATGGGGAAAAAACATATATGGACGGGTCAAACGAGTGACAAGAGAGAGGTCAAAAGAGACAACAGCAGAAGAAGTCATGGATGAATAGGAGAGAGAAATATTAAAAAATCCAAGATTCTTTAATCAAGGCACAAGAGCAACCTCGATGCTCTGAATAACTACTTGAGAGAACACGAGACGTGCAACAATGCACGTTGAACCTAAAAGAGGAAAATGAGCGACCTCAACGCTCTGAATTGCTACTAGACATGGCACAATGCAAGATGATAAAGGAAGCAAATCCATAACTTTAAAAGGTGCTCAGATCGCATAAGAGCTTCGATGAAGGCGTCGTTGATAGCATGATGGTCGTCTGGCTGAGACAATCAAAACCATGTGATCGTCGGTCGAAACTAGAACTCCAGTAGTGACAACAATAGACAACGGTGCCGCCGACAAAGGTAGATGGCGGCGCCGCCGGAGCAATGAGTGTAGTGGCAAAGGCCACAAGAATTTTTTTTATTCAAAAGAACCAGACTCTAAATACCATATTAAAGATACCACTAGTGCAGAAACACTATTTAACGTCGGTTAATTTGGACTTTAAACGTCACTTTCACAACCGATGTCTATACGGGTGACGTCTACGGGACATCGCAATTCCTCCAAACCGACGTCTATATAGACGTTAGTTAACGATATCGACCGACGCCTATATAGACGTCTGCTTATACTCACACTGACGTCTAATTACTCTATATAGACGTCCACCTATGCTTAAATCGACGTCAACATGAATATATAGAAGTTGTAAATGACACTAACCGACGTCTATGTTCCTTATAGACGTCGGACCATGCACTAACCGACGTCTAACAAAGGTGTTGTGTTTTAGTGCAGTTTTGATCCAGACTTTCGATAACATAGTGTAACACTCTCCTCTCGCTAGTTTCCCCACAAAAAAAGCTTGCGTCTTTTGAATCTTCTATGACATTTCAACCCAAAACCGAACCTGGGTCCATGACTACTTCTCATTATTCAACCGCAAAAGAAAAAAATTACACTGACACGAGAACTAAACAAGGACCCAAGTTCCATTTTGGGTCGAGAAGCCATAGAAAACTCAAAAGATCACCACTCTTCTTGTGAGGAAACCAGCAAAGGGAGAATGTTACACTATGTTACCCAAAGAAAGGATCAAAACTGCACTAAAACACAACACAAAGAAAGCCAAATTTCAATCAGTTGAACGACAAGATAATCGATAAAAAACTAAAGAAAGTTTAAACGGTAAAGCATAAAAAAAACCACGCACCTGGGATGCAAGAGAGAAAAAGGAGAGGACNAAGACAATGACNTTATGAGAAACCACAATGCAATGCCGCAAGAGATAAAAAGTAGAGGTGCGCAAGCGAGTAAAAGAAGAGGAGAAGTAGAGAAAAAGGAGAAGAGATGAAGACACGATCAGAAACTGAATGGCGATAAGAGTCTACGGTCTATTTAAAATGAAATGGGGCGTCGGTTGCTCCAGAAACCGACGTCTATAAACGTTGGTGTTTCAGGGGATTTGACGTCTATTATACGTCAAAGAAGCTGAAAAGATTGACGTTTGATTTCCTGTCAGGGTAGTTCACGTTGATGCCCCTCCCAGCCGACGTCTAAATTGAAGAATTTTTGTCTTCCCGCCTTCCAGACAGGCCTTAGACGTCGCCGTTTGACTATTTGACGTCTAAGCGCCTGGGAATTAGGTGAACAACATTAATTGTAGCCCAATCGACGTCGGGTTTTCAAGGGATATGACGTCTATGTGACGTCTAAAGCTGAACCGGTTGACGTTTGATTTCCTGTTAATGACTTGAACGTCGGTGCCTTTTTCTAGCCGACGTCGAATTGACTGTCTTATCACATACCTCAGGCAATTGGACGTCGAATAATTGGCAGGTGCAACGTCTATGATGTCATAGATGTCGCCTAACTGCGAAACTGACGTCTAGTTTTCCAATATATTTACGATAATGCCACCGTGCAGTAATAGACATTGTTTTTTCACGAAACCAACGTCTAATGGGTGACGTTAAACAACGTTTTTGCACTAGTGTACTGAAAATTATATATGAGATTAATCTCCCTTGTGTTGAATATACACATAGGGTCTTTTATTTATAATAGAAGAAATATGAATTAAACCCAAAATACAAATAAAAAATAATAACAAGCTAAAGATAAAAAATAAATATAAAATAAAAATAATATATTTAACAGTTTACAAGAAATTATTAAGACATGTATGTTATTGTCAAAAACTATTAAAACATTTTTATTCTTGTCATCCTAATAAACACACAAGGTTTAGATAAATTCACTTTCCATTTTCACATTTACCGAATTAAAGGATATTTTATTCAATTTTAAGTTTTGATATGGATGATCCGTTTTCCCCCACACCGAATTAAATAACTTATATTTGTTGAAGATAAATGAAAAATCGTATTATAGTCCTGTCAACTAATGTTGAGATAAAGACTTAAAAGAAAGAATAATAAGAAAGAGATAGTCAATATTAACTAATTTACAACATAAAACAAAAATTAAAAGAAACCTTTACAAATTAATTTATGTATAACTTAAATTTCAAATTTTCTTTCTATTTTCTCTTTTACAAGTGTTTATGGAAAAACTAATGTTAATATATTGTTATTTTCCCATAACTAGAAGTTGGTCTGTATAGTTTGTGTATGTATTTTGTGAAAGCTTGACTCGTGTTTGGAAAAATGCTGTTAAGTGTGCCAATTCTTTCATTTCCACGTCAAAATATCACTGAAAATTAAACTAACATGTAATGGCTTTAGAAAATTCACGTGACGGTTACACTTTTTATCATCATTTTCTTTATCTTTCTTGATTACTGTTTAATTTTTTATTTCGTGGTAACAATGAATTTGTGTTAAATATAAAGTTGATTAAGAAAAAGGAAATTTAAACTTTTAAAATAATAATAAAAGAAGAACAAAATTCCCTCCAATTGATTGGGTAGGTGAAAGCAGGGTTACTCTACTCTACTCCGCCCCCCACACCTCTCTGCCCCGCCAAAAGGAATGCATTTGTGACGAATGACGATTCTATGTCTGCAAAATGCGCACTCTCTCTCTCTCTTTCTCCTTTTTTATATAAAACCCTTCCGTTTACCTCTTCCCTTTTCAGAAGAAACCTCAATTCTCTCTTCGCTTTCTCTCTCCGCAAATTGCTTAACCTCTTCAACGAAGAAGAAGAAGAACAAGCATTCGTACTTCCTAGAACTTCGCGTCATTCAGGTCAGATTTATCTCTCTCTTTCTCTTTTAACATGAATCTTGCTCTGTTATATGATTGCCAGGTGTTTGAATCGGATAGTTTATCCGATTAGGCGCCTGAGACTGTTGCGTTTCTTAATTTTCACGTTGTAATTTATTTATGACGATCTTGCTCTGGTATTCTCTGTGACTTGCACGAATTCAGGACGAGAAGTTTGTTTCTGTTTCGCTAACGAGAAAAACTTGAAAACAAAATTGAGAAAACGAAAACGAAAACGAAAACCACCTCATTTTGTTTGCCGTATCTCTGTTTTTTGCATGCGTTTTTTAGTTTGATTTCATTAGTGGAATGAAATGCCATTTTCATGCGTGCCGAATTTTATTCGAGAAATTTTACGTTTGTTGTTTAGGTAATTATTTTTCATTTTTTGCGAATTTAAGTAATCCGTTCTCCCGTATATTGGAATCACTTCATAGTTAGCAGATATATTCCAATGCAAAAGTAAACTCTTCGGTTTATGGCATCGCTGACGAGTTATTTAAGCCTTTATGAAGTGAAGGGTGAAAAATCCAGAAGTAGTTATGGTCAAATTTCGTGGAATTGTTTATAGGAGCTTCTCCCGGTAGAGATTTTGGTAGATATTGGAACAAGAGTACCAGAGGTGACATCGTGTTAGCGGGTTTGTGGTCCCCTAGGGTGTTTGTTAGTTTGTTTCTTTGGACTCGGAGCGTCTCCGAGAAAAATCGTCCACTTGGTTCTTGAAATGCCCTTTGCGACCTTGTAGTTTACGATGTGAAGCTTCTTTCTAGAGTGTTTTGGCTTTCCTTTGTGTGTCTGGGTAGAGGATGGAATGGGAACTTTAAAAGAGAAAGGAAACATCGTATTATGATATCATAATGCGGAAAAGAAGCGGTAGAAATGAATCGGGGCCATGGCTTCTGAGGATAGGCCTTTAAGTTAAAGATGACTCTTGTTTCTCTGTAGATCAAGCAGCACATGTGACTCACTCAGGTACCCATGTGGTAGCGTTTGTGGATGCCAGGAATGATGGACCCTGCAAAAGTTCAGGTTTCTTCCGTTTTCTAATAAGATAGATTAGTTAGAAATACTTTTCTCCCAAGGTTCAACACCCGCCTTCCTGGTCAAATTATATATGTGCACTATGCATAATCTGCACATCTATTATTAGTGGTAATGGAAGTGCTGTTTTTTTTTTTTATATATATAGAAAATACTTATTATTAGTAGCTTGTCCGTGTTTCGGTAAAAGTTTTGAACATGTTTTAGAGAATTTCAATAGATGTTTCTTGGATTACAAGATAAAAGATGGAAAAAATTGTTGGTTGGCAGTAAAACTTTTACTTTCTTACCTGGGTTTAACTCCACTTAGTAACTTCAGCTTCACTTAACTAGAATGAGAATTCAACTTGGGTGATGATTACGGCAAGTATGAGACTAGTCCTGCACAAAACACCCAATCGGAAAGGTTATGTTATGCCCGCGGCTTCGCATCTTAGGAGAGACAGCTATCTTTCGAGGAAAAGATATGCTAGCCATCTTTATTCAATTGCAAATGACCTATGTGCTTGCTACTAGAAAGTGTTTTAATTCTATAGATTTTAGTTCCTCCCCTTCAGATTGTACTACGTAGAGACTAACTTTCCCGTTTTTTCTTTTTCCTTTCACCGGTCTCAGTTTCGTACTTTTCTTTCATTTCCTTACCACCGTACAAAAAGGCTGTTCCGTTTCATTTCATACACACACTTTGATAGGGCATTATGGTGAACCACACTATTGGAGAGAATAAAAATCTTGAGAGTCAATTATCCAATGGATCTTTTAGACCAGTACTGATAGCAGAGACACAAGCAAGTTGACTGCCACTGCCTCAGAAAAAAAAGTATAAACTGATGAATTTATATAGTATCTCTTGGTTCAGGAGCTGCGGTGTGATGTATTGCCTGTCGAATCATGAAAAGGACATGAGCTGGGTGTAACGATTAACAGTATATATACAAAATTTAATACAATTAAATTAACTGTAGTAATATCTTTATTCTTTTTTCTGTTATTACCGAGTATTAAATAAAAAGCATATCTTAGCACATAATTAACCAACGTAAAATTACATAATTAAAATAGTAAAAACATCAAATTTATTAAAAATAAAGTATGAAATTTGTTAAAGAAAAATTTGGGGGACAATAAATGAGGATATGCTACAACTACCTAGGAAGAAAAAAAAATATATATTACTTTATCATGTATGTGGGTAGTTATATTTAATCACTCTAAATACGAGAATAATATTTTAGTTTTCTTGTTTTTTTATCAAAGTAGTCGTCCTGGTCATTTTTCTAAACTATTTTTCAACAATATTTTTATATATAACTAAGAACAATTAATATTATTCACATTGAAAAAAATATAAGATTTGTTGACTTTTTTAAAATTTTATTAATAAGTGTATAACAATATTAAATGACCGCTGTTTTGGATATAAATACATAATCTTTTTCATAATTGGTTCGATCTAGTATGCTCCAATAGGGTTAAACATTTTTCGCTGCAGGAATCGAACTGGAGTATGAGGTAGACTCTTCTTGTCCTAAGTAGGCTATACAGTAATTGGGTCCTACATTCACTTAAATTTTTTGTTAATTATTTGTTTATTTTTAATATTTTATAATAACATTTTTTCTCATCTATAGGTTGTTCTTCATTTTATATTTAGTATATTTTCTTTTGACACAAAAGAAGATAAAAAAGGAAAAATTCTACAATTTTTTCTTTTTTAGCAAATAAGAAAAGTATAATTCAACATTCATTCTCACCACCATATTTAAATTGGAATAATAATAATAATAATTTATCATTGAGAATTTTTCTTTTTAATATTTAAATTAAAAAGGTTATTTTATCAATATTATTTTTTATGTGATCGTTTGTTTAAATTTAATAGTTTTTAATTTAAATTTT
Organism: Vigna radiata var. radiata; assembly: GCF_000741045.1. NCBI lineage: Eukaryota > Viridiplantae > Streptophyta > Magnoliopsida > Fabales > Fabaceae > Vigna > Vigna radiata. The sequence continues at coordinate 87,308 of NW_014542352.1, read as the reverse complement.
TTAAAACTTAATTATTTCTTAATTAAAAAATTACTTACAAAATAAAAAAATTACTTACAATAAAATTATAAAAAATATTTATATTTAATTTTATAATTATAATAATAATAATAATAATAATTATTATTAACTTTTATTATCATCAAAAAATACACAGCATGTCTTTTTCCTAGTAAAAAAGAGATTAAATTTTGGTGTACACATTGAGTAAGTGCTAAAATTTATTTTCTGGGTTCTATATTTTAAAACTTTCAATGTATTTTTTCCTAACTTAATTTTCTCTTTCTCTAATTGATTGTTTCAAATTCTTTTGATATTAAATCTAAATAACTTAAACAGTATCTTATATTTAACTAAAAACATGAATTAAATAAATAAATTATATAAATAAATATGTATTGAAAATATATTAATATAAAAGTAACAAATTTGTTAACAACAATTAAAGTTTAATTTGATAAACTAAAATAGTATGATAAAAATGCATGATACATACAGCGTTAGTTTTTCATTAATATAATAATATTGCTTTTTAAAAAATGTGTGAATTTCTGTCTTTTTATTGTAAGCATATTGAACTATTTGAGGATCGCATACTCATAAATATTCGGATATATTCAATGTTAGTCTATATCATAATAAAATAGAAGGCAAATGAAAGATAATATGAAAGGAACTTGATGTATTTAATGCGAGTTAAATTGTTAATTGACGAGTTAGTATTATCTTGTATTCAATCTTTTTTTTTTATCTCCTTTTCATTAATTTTTTTCTTAATCTGTGCTTTTTTTCTATTACTTATTTATTATAATTTTTATTCTCTCTCCATTCCCATCACCTCAAAATGAGGAGGGACTCAATTATTTTCCTTATTTATTTGACAAATGAATTTGATATAGATAGATATAGACACACCGTTTTGTTTTGCTATATCCCTTTTCTCTCTCTACTACATTACTTATATATCCTTCTGAGTTCTCTAATATGCTTTTTTTTTTCTGCGCCACGGTCCTCTCCTTTTTCATCTCAATCCCCTTCAAAATACCATATACATCTATCTCAGTAGGTTATCGATAAAGGAAGTAATTGCCTAAAACAATCCTAATCTCTTGTTAGTTCGTTTGTTTTTCTTATCGCACCATACTAGCCAGGGAATATTTTTCTTTTCAAAAGTAGAAAGGAAGAACTTTCTTTTTCTTGGTTATCATATAGTGCAACTTTCTGCGTTCCACTATTGTGCTTAAAACTGTCATTTTACCTCAGATGCTACGACTAATTATTCTCAGTATTTCTTAAGGAAGTCAAGCCAACTTTTCCTGAGGATGCTATTGCATCCCTTTTCGTCAGCTCATTCTTTCTCATTTTATCTTAATTCCTGAAATTCTCTTTAGAAATCAGCAGTCAAAAAGCATGGCTGGGTTATTATCCATTATATTAATGGGAATAGAACGGCTTTTTCATTCTGAGATGTCCTTTCCACGATAAAAGTGCACTTCTGTTAAGCTAGTTGAAGTGCTTTATACGGCTCTTACCAAAACTGGAAATGCTTAAACGGCTCGTTCGTTTCATTGTTTAAGAAAGATATCCCCTGTAGTTTGGGTCTTGTCACACCCTTCTATAATTGGGATACATATAGACATCTTAGTAGATATGTTTTTGTTATTTTGTTTGAAAGTGAGACATGCTACAATTGCAAGAGGGGATTCATTCAGGAATACTGATATTTTATTCGTGTATATAAACAGGTCAGAAATCTATTCATGATTCTATGTTTTACACATTCCTAGTCGAACATTGGAGATATCTAGTTGTGATTGAAGTTGAGGGAAAAGTGTGTAAACAGGAAAAATATAGAAAAACTCTAAGATATATATATACATATATATAATAATAATAATAATAATAATAATAATAATAATAATAATAATAATAATAATAATAATAATAATAAGATGAAGAAGAAGAAGAAGATAAGTAGATAAGTCTTTGTTTGGATTGAATAATGAGAATAACATAGGAAAAAAAAAATGAGAAGTTAAATTAATTGGATTAAGGAAAAGTCACGAGCTTGGGAAAGGATTAGATTTAATTTTTACAATAACACAACTAAAAGAAGAAGCTTGTTTGGGAACTCTTTGACACTGCACATCTGACCATCTAAGCTTTACGAGTCTAAACAAACTTCAATATCCTTAACCTGATTTGAACAGAAGATTAAAGCATGTTTTCTTCTTTAAATAAATTTATTTAATACTTTTATGAAATAGAAATTAAAAAAAAAAATTAACAGTAAGATTTGAGAATCTGATTTTTTTTCTATTCGGACGGGATTTATCCTCTTTAGAAAAGAAAGTATATTTGATTCATCATAATTCAATATCCATCTGAACATCAAATTTGTCATATTTGGTGGATGTCAAAACGACATCATCCGTTAACATTAGCCCCATCTTGGATTGTTCAGATTACAATCTCACTAGGTATGATATCTCAGGCCATACCGTCCATGTCTTCTGTACGGAGCCATAAAATTTGTGGTACCTACCTCGTGCTCTGCATGTTTGACAAATCTATGGTTTATTGGAATTCCCTTGTCATCGTGTATTGCTTTTACGGGTGGCCGTTCCTTTTAAGAGTTGGATCTCTCGTATCTGCCTGCAACAATTTAATAATGCGAACCCCCTTTGCCTTCACTTGGCAGAGAAAATTATAGAAAACGCTGCAAATCTTCTGTTAATAATTACTACTTTTGTCGTTTTTCCTTGGACCAACATGCAATTGGTTTATTATGTAGTTTTCATATCCCTTATCTTTTTAAATTTCTAATTTTATTTCTTTTTGTTTACTGTACAGTTCTAGTATTTTAGGACTAGATAAGTGTAAGACAAGGCTGCATTCAAGATTAGAAACTAGATGGGCATCATTTATAATAGAATGTAAACAAAATATTTATATTTACGAATATTTGAGTATTCTAATCTACTTACACAAATTTAGGTACAATCATCTTAGTAATTTTAATTTCACTAAATATCACTAGATTACCTAACCAAATTAACAAATAATGAAAAAGAAACTCGCACCCTCTTCTCTCTTCATCCTTTCCTTCTCCATACCCCACCACCCTTACACCCTACTCAATCTTGTGAACCAATCATCAACCTCCTAACCCTTCCAAACGGTTCCAGATTCTCAGCTGTGCTGCCATCAGTGATGACTCCGGCGACAGGTTGCACAAGAAAAACAGCGGACGGTTTGTTCTGGTTCTCGTCACTCAGTTCGTGGAAGTGGTTGATGTTAGAACATTCACTAAAAATGGTTAAGAATATATATATATATATATATATATACACACACACACCCACACACGTATGTATATGTATAGAAAGAACATAAACATCTTACTAGTTAAGGTTGAAAGTAATGTTGTAATGTTTGATTCGTTTATGACTCATTAGTATCGAAAAGTGCTTTCTCTTTAAAAAATTTAAGAATAGTTCATCCTAAAGAAGATTCGGATGAAGATAATATACAATAGGTAATGAATCCTAAAATTTAGAAGTTGATTATCATCAGAATTCTCTTGATTACCAACAGTTGACGTGGTTGATTCCACTTTCTCCTTTCTGCGGGTATCCCTCAAAGTGAAACGCCATCTCCGGGGAGCAATACGATGACGTTCCAACCCGGTTCATATCATTAACCTGTTGGGCACTGAACAAGAAGGCGACTTTCCCATCCTCAGCTTTACTCATGTAAATACCTCCTTGGACTAACACAAAAAAGTCCAAGGGAGAGTCCTCCCATACTTCCCTTTTTTCTGCAAAATCTGCGGGGAAACCAAACCTGCCAACCACTTTATCTCTAATTATGGTTGCCAATTGTACTTCAACCATTGCATGGATCCCTATGTCCAATGGAAGCTGAAATAAAATGTAGTCATACCCTTCTGCGGACACTTTTTGTGGTGTTTGCGATGCTTAACTTGGTTATAGAAATGGAACATGATATTTTAACACTATTATATTTTTATAATTCCATTTTAATACCTTTAAATATTATTTTTATTTTAAAATGATTTTATATATTTTTATTAGTTAAAAATAATAATAGAAAAGAAATAAATGTCAAATGATATTTTTTCTTAAAAAAATATAGAGAATCACTTACTAAATTATTTATTAAGATATTTACAGATAATAAACTATTACAAGTTATTTACAGATTATAAAAAATGTCGTATGTGCCATAAATATATTTTTGTCCAATTTGATATAACTACAATTATTTTTTTTATCATATAAATATGACAATAAATTTAAGACTCTGAATTTTAAATAAAATTTAAAATTATTTTTGTTAAAAGTAATTTAAAGAAAGTCTTATAAGAATTTTATATTAAAGATAAAATAAATACAAAATCCTACGAATATTTACAAATATTAAATTAAAACTCTATGTTATAACCAGCCAAAATTCAGTTGAAGCTAATTCAATATCAACCATCATATTAGTTGGAGATAAAAACCGATGTTAGGTACCAGTGGTGAATTTTATTATTATTTTGGTTTTATTATTAATGGCGTAACATTTTTAATTTATAATATTATTTTGTTAAAATAACAAATTAATACACTTGTTTTTACTGGTTTCTTTACTCCAAAAGATTTGGACATAGTGAGAAAAGGACTTGCAGTATTTTTTCTGTTTAATAGTCTATTTTAAAAATACCCTCATCGGAAACATATTGTTTGCATTTTTATAATTTTCTTAATGCTTGCTAATAATGCTTGCTAACTAAACTCTTCACATACTTCTCGAGATTAAGTTTGTTAGGTTATTGATTTTCTTTACGTATTTATTGTATAAAAGATGTTTAATATGTTTTTTTTTTTTTCTCAAGTTACTTACTATTGTATTTTGTCCTTAATTCAAAATATGTATTAATTTTGTTCTTAACTTTTATTAAAAAAAATTGTAATATATCTTCGAAAACAAATGATTTTAGATTCTCTTTTCTTTTTCTTTTTCTTATGACTTTCTATCTCTTTCTTTATTGCAATTCTCTTTTTTATGGTGGTGAGGACGGTCCTCGTAGTACTTATGGAGGCTGGTGAAGGTTAAGAAGATGCCGTAAGAGGCTGGTGGTGGGATGACCCTCAATAATAGACCAATTTTTGTTTTTATTTCTTTAACTTTCCAACTACTTCCCCAAAAACTAGTTCTTCTCTTAGAAATCGACTCCAAACTCCAAATAGTTTATTATTAAACCTTAAATTCCCATCCTTAAACATGGTCCAAAATTGTGAGAATAGTTCGTGATTGAGGATGTTTGAAACGACTATAAAAACCCTCACAAACATTGTTCTAGGAGGAAGTTCTCCATAACCACTATTACCATACTCATAATCTCAAACCAACTTCTTGGTTTCTCACCACAAGAAAGAGTTGCAATAATGAAAAATAGTTGAAATGAGGAGAGAATGTTTTAAAATGGAAGAGAGATTCTAATATCATTAGTTGCTGAAAACCTTCTACATTCGTTTAAAAAATTGAGGTACAAAATTGATGCATATTTTAAAACATAGATGAAATTTAATTTTAATAAATATTTAATAAAAAAAAAACCTTCATTGATATCTTCATCATTCTAAGATAAATGGTTCAATTTTTTTTAACATATATAGAAATAAATTTATTCTTATAAAATAAAGAGTCTATTTTAAGAAACTAAAATATAATAATTATTAATTGCAAAATTAATGAAAGTTATGACCTCCTTAAATAAAACTAATGACTAAAGCATACTTTAAGTTACATTACCTGACAGTATTAGTGAATAGAGATAATTTATTATTCTTATCACACATTTTAACTAACTAAATATATAGAAAAACATTATACTAACTAGATAAATTATTTTAGGGTTAAATATGTTTTTAGTTCTGGGGGCGATTTTGACTTTAGTTCCTCTTTCAAACTAAGGTACAATTTAGTCCTTCAACTTTAGAAACCTCTGCTTTTAGTCTTTTTTATCAAATTTTTTAACTTTATTTGCTGTTTCAAGTACGTTTCATTTTAGCATTTGGATTGTTTATCCTGCTTGACACATTTTTGTTTCAATGTTAACTGAGAAACGCGTTTGAAACAATAATAAAGTTAAAAAAATTTGATAAAAATGACTAAAACTAGAGTTTTCTAAAGTTGAAAAAGACTAAATTGTACCTTAGTTTGAAAGAGAGACTAAAATCAAAATTGCCCCTTGAAAACTAAAATCATTTTTAACCCATTATTCTATATAAAATGACTTCTTTAGTTTGCTTTATCTAAAATGAATGGAAGTATCTACAACACGTATGGGTGCTCAATTGTTTTATGATGATAAAAATAATAATAATAATTATAAAATTAAAGTAAATAATTTTTATAACTTTATTGTAAAAATTAGTTTTATACTTATAAATCGTTAAGTTTAAAATCAAGGAAAAAGATTAAATTTAAATAAATAGTTAAAATTGTTAAAGTAATTATTTTAATTTTAAAATATAAATAAGAGAAAATAATTGATTCACATCAGAATAATAGAAGTTGCATTCAGATATTTTGAGATAAAAAATCACAAAATTTAAAAATAATAGAATGAATTATGATAGGGTTTAAAAAAGGGTCGATTCTGTTTTGATAATCCTGTGATGAATTCTTACACTTTATCTCAGAACTTCAAATTTTAGATCTTTTAACCAACTAATTAAACCATTAGAATATTATGGTGAACGCTCCTGTGACTTTGAGAGTTGGGAGCATTGGTTGTTTCTGGAATGATTTTCATCCTGGTTAACTTATCCAACTGTGTAAATATTTTCATTTGCTTCCAAACTCATTTCATAAAATTTATTTCTTATAACAGTTAAATAAATAATAAATTTTATTAAAATAAATTTTGTATAGTTGTAATATCATATAAAACCTCAATTTTTCAAAATTAATTTATAAAATAAAAATCACGTTATTTACATACGTAATATTGAGATATACGGTATATGGGTTAATTTATCTATTTTTCGGAGTAAAATTTTTTCTTTCTGTTTTCCACACAATCTTGGGTGTCACCTGCATGGCAGTAAGGCTATATGTGCCTTATAAAGCTAACACGAGGATTCTACTGCTTTCTCTCTCTCTCTCTCTCTCTCTCTCTCTCTCTCTTTTTTTTTTTTTTTTTAGTTTTCTTTTCTCACTGATAATTCTTTACCATTTGATTCTGTAGATTGCCCTCTCCCTACGTACCCACATTATCTGACTTAAACCCTTTGCCCCTAACCCAGCTGGAAAATTGACTCATTAAGCCAGACGTCTTTGTTTGCTTTCAGCGTCCGCTGATTTCCGAGGCGTTTCCTGAGCTGGCCTTTTGAACTCGTTTCTGTAATTTTCACTATTCTATTACTTGCTAATTTCTCTCATCAGATGGACAGCTCTTACTTGAGTATTTCCAATATACCATCCGTGCAATATATTTGTTTTTTTTTATATAAAAAAAAACTACCCGGTATTTCGACTGCCTCCTCTGTTTCCATTGCTCTGCTTTGTTTGTATTCCATTTCCATGAATGTATCAAGCCCAGAGATGCGGGTATTCCATTTGCATAAATAAGCTATCCAATGTGAAATTTCCAACTTATATGCCCATCCTGTTCACACCTTGCTGCCTTCTGTAATTTCGTGAATACTGTTTTCTCCTTATGGGCCTATTTTTTGTTTTAGTTTTCATTATTAGAACATTTTCATTTGGCACTGGAACAACTGCTGTATTTAAATGTTTAATTTCTTTCACTTCTGTTATAATCTATTTTGTTAGAGGCTGAATTGGGGATGTTTCGTAATTATTGTTTGCAAACGAAATGCAGGGTAGGAAGGTTTACTACATAATAAATTGATATTCAACGTCAATGGTTGGATTCCAGAGTGACCATAAGCCCGGGAACAAGTACAATGGTAATTCTAATATTATTCCGGATCGTGTTGAACGTCTTATGAGACGAAGAGAGCTTTTTAAAAGCAGCAAGGCATCTCTTTTGAATGAGGCTCCTGATAGTAATAATAATAATAATAATGTGATTACTGAATATTTTGAGCATGACCCGCGCTTAAGGGAAGATAATAACTCTGCTGCTTCCTATGAACGATTACTGGAAGGAGTGGCGGCGGCAGTACGGGGCGAGAGGGAGGATGGGAGACCTTTCAAACAAAGGCTTTTGGTGGTGGCCAATAGGCTGCCAGTCTCGGCAATTAGGAAAGGCGAGGATTCGTGGTCCTTGGAGATAAGTGCTGGTGGCCTGGTGAGCGCTCTGTTAGGTATGTGGAGTGTTTGCTCCTTTTCTTTACCCTTTTAGTTTTTCATATTTCAAGGTCTACTGTGTCTGCTCTGAAATTTTCATATGATTTAATCTGTAATTGGATTTAGAAAGTGGGTTATAAAGTATGCAATTCTTATATTTTGGCGATGAACTTGGTCCATTAATTTAAAACAAATAGTCTAACACCACAAATTCTTTACAAAGGTGTGAAGGCTTTGGAGGCAAGGTGGATAGGTTGGGCTGGAGTCAATGTGCCAGATGAGATTGGACAAAAGGCACTTACTAAAGCTTTGGCTGAAAAGGTACAATAGTTTCTCCTTTACGCTGTTTGGAACCATTTTGGCATTTACATTTGTGCTTTTCATCGATAAATTCTAATATTTTAAATTTAATCTTTCTCTTGTTACCTGTGGTGCAGAGGTGTATCCCAGTATTTCTTGATGAAGAGATTGTTCATCAATATTATAATGGCTATTGCAACAATATTCTATGGCCCCTTTTTCATTACCTTGGACTTCCACAAGAAGACCGCCTTGCTACCACACGTAGTTTCCAATCTCAATTTGAAGCATACCAGAAGGCAAATCAAATGTTTGCCGATGTTGTAAACAAGCACTATGAAGAGGGTGATGTTGTTTGGTGCCATGATTACCATCTTATGTTTCTTCCACAATGCTTAAAGAATTATAACCCCAAAATGAAAGTTGGCTGGTTTCTTCATACCCCATTTCCATCTTCTGAGATTCACAGGACATTGCCTTCTCGTTCAGAGCTTCTGCATGCTGTTCTTGCAGCTGATTTGGTTGGGTAAATTGCAGTTTACTCTTCATAATAGTTAAGAATGTATTTGTCAATGAGTATGAAATGTTTACCTGTACGGAATTCACGGTTAGGACAAGATAAATCACTCGTTATGCATATGGGCTAGCTGTCAACCATGCGACTTGAGAAATTATTTTGGGGACCAAAGTGCAATTGATAAAGTCAAGTTTCTCTGAACATGCTTAGGTTAGGACCTCGTTACATTTTGTGAACATGAAAAAAATCCAAACCCGTAATTATGCTTCATAAAATTATTACGAATAATTTATAAAATACTTACGGTAAAACAGATTTTCATTTAAGCTAACATTTTAAACAGTTTATGTTATTCAATCATTACAATCCTTTTAAGATCTGACCTTGTCTCCAGTCAGTTTCTATAAAATTGAAACAGGAGCTTCCAAGAGCCATGGAGATACATTCAGCATTGTTTCAATATTAGTTTTCTTTGAGTAATCAACAGGAGTAAATAATAATTGCAGTCAAAATAATAATAATGTGTGTGTGTGTGTTTAGTTTGACAGATTCTAATATTTCCAGTTTAGTTTGACATTCTTTCTTCATGCATTAAACTTTGTGATTCTTTTTATTGAAGTTTATTCATTTTCATTTTATTATGTTGCAACTGCTTTTGACGTGGATAAGTTTAATTTTTATTGACTAGTTTTCACACCTACGACTATGCACGACATTTTGTCAGTGCATGTACCCGCATACTTGGACTTGAGGGTACGCCTGAAGGGGTTGAGAATCAAGGGAAGCTGACTCGAGTAGCAGCAGTATGTTTTCACAGAATTCTTCCTTAATGCCTAAGCTTCATATGTACATTTAAAATTATGTAATAAAATTTATACTACAAACTTTCATAAAACATTTTGATTGAAACTATTCTTCTTTAGCTTTAACCAATTGCATACTAAACTTGAAAATTTGATCTGTTTATTTTTCTTTTGCCCTGTTTGTCAGTTTCCAATAGGTATAGACTCAGAACGATTCATACGTGCACTTGACCTTCCTCAAGTGAAGGGTCACATAAAAGAATTACAAGAGAGATTTAAAGGGAGAAAGGTGCATCTCTCACTTTGTAGTAACTTCCTTTCTTAGTCATATTGTATTATAGATGTTGATCCTATTAATTGAGGATGAGTCTGATTTGTAATTTCCTTTTCTATTATAAATTACAGATTATATAGAGTAATCAAAGTTTAGGACAAATTAAATACTATGAAATTATAGATATGGAGTTCCGTGATGCTCTGCACCCGAGTAAATTTTTTTCCTTTGAAATAAATTAGATAAAAAAGAAACAGAAAAAGACACCTAAGGGGTTAGCTATTACGGGCCAATGGCCACAAAGAACCATCCTCCTTATAACTAATTCATGTAGCAAAATGGGAAATGCAGCATGATCTTAGTGCCAAGTGCTACTTTAACTTGGTTCCTTATCATTTGACTATTACTAAACCATTTCATGGCTTGACAGGTAATGTTAGGTGTTGATCGTCTTGATATGATCAAAGGAATCCCTCAAAAAATTCTGGCATTTGAAAAATTTTTGGAAGAGAGTCCTGATTGGCGTGATAAAGTTGTTCTGCTTCAAATTGCCGTGCCAACAAGGACAGATGTTCCTGAGTGTATGACACTTAAATTATTTCATTTATATGTGTGTGTGTGTTGAAGAATTGGATGATCAATAGTGTTTGCTGTTCCTTTGTAGTTTATATTATGATCTGATATTTATTGGAGGAAACAAGTTATTCTACACAAATGGAAAAAAGAAAAATAAAAAGAAACAAATCGTTTGAGTTTTCTTGTATTGTACAATAGTATATATATGCTTCGTGACTTACATATTGTATTTTCACATTCATGTTTAAATATTTTTATTAATGAGAAATTATTGAAATGAAAATTGGGCATGCATAATATTTGTGTGCTCACAACAATAATTATGCCATTTCATTTACTCTACATTCTATATATTTTGTGATTTTTAGTTGTGTGATTGCCCAAGTTCTGTTAGGCTGTAATGTTGGTGTTAATTATTTATTAGGTAGCTATACTTTAAGATATGATAGTTTTATGAGGTGTGCAAACCTGCAGGAAGTTAAGGAATCATTTTGTTGCTTCAAGAGTTTTGAAGGAGAAAATATATTGTTACGGGGACACCTGTGTAGTTGAATTATTGTTCTTTCAACATAGTCTATAAACTGATGATTCTAGTAAAAATACAACAATTTGTGTTATCGATTCCCATCCAACATTTGGGGTGTTTAGTTGTACAGTTTTCTCCCCTTGTCTTGATAGCATGTGTTAAACAATTGCTCTCTTAAAGGCTTAAGCTATATTTGGTGGCGGAAAGGATCAAACTCTTGACCACTTGGTCATAAAGGTCATTTACCATGCTAAAGATTAAGGCTCCCAAAAGCTTAAGCTATTAGGTAGAGCTTTAAACTGGTTTTGTATTCCATATAGTTTGGGATAGTTTTGCTCTAGGAATATGCTTCGCTGGAGAATGCACCAACTTTACAAAAATATTAAGCAGTTTAGGTGGAAGACTAAGAAAGTTTTATATCTTCAACAGCCATCATTTGACCATAATGTTTTTTATATTCTTGCAAATGTACAGATCAAAAGCTTACAAGCCAGGTCCATGAAATTGTTGGTCGCATCAATGGCAGATTTGGAACACTTGCTACCGTTCCCATACATCACCTGGTGTGTTTTTAATACAATGATCATATGATGATTCGTTAAAAATATGCTCATACAATGTCCAACACAATGCAAGATTCATTTCTTCTGTAATATATCTTGTTAGATTTTCTATTTGAACATATAAACTGTGACAAACAAACCTTTATTGAATTCACATAAGTTGGAAAACTGAAAATGAGTAAAAACGAATTTCATGTTGGTCTGAAGATCTTAGGTATATGTCAAATCCTCTGGTGATTAGTGCAACTGTATTAATTAACCTGAGTGAAAAGTGTAAATGTCAAAATTCTACTTGGGGAACTTTTAGCCAGTAACAGCTAAAAACATAATTCAATTTATCAATTTTACCTTTATTCTATCTGTCTTGTACGTGTATCTGTAGTTTTGTACGAGACACGCTGCATAGGTTCTCCTTTTAATATTATTTTGAACAATCACGGTAACGGGGGCAAACATGTTTTAGTTAAAGTATTTAACTTTCCTTCATTTGTTCTTATTATAATGAAAACATATTTAATGTATTTTTACACTAGTTTTTGTGTATGTAAATATACTTTTATCCTAAATTAGTCAGAAATAGGAATTATGTATCTTTGTATTATCTTGGTTGCTACGCTTGCCACCATTTCTTTGCACACAAGAAGAATGGTATCGTTTTAGATTTGGATATGGTATATATGTACTTAAAACAAATGTGGTGCGTAATTTTCAAGGGTATGGGAAATTAGTCCAAGTGGGTTGATAATCAGCTATAGACAACATGACTGATTGCAAAGTTGTCCTTTTCTCTCTATTGAATAAAAATTTAACTTCAATTAAATTAAAAATTTTGTTGGACTTAGGCATGTAAACAAGGACCAAGGATAGAGGTTTAGTTCACAGTAAAGGTTGTAAACTTGCTCAAGCTTGTTCTTGTATTTAAAAGAGCCAAATTTAAAGCTTAGGCATGACTTGTTCGAGTATGAAGTTTGGGTTTCACTTGTTTGGTTTGTTTTTGCTTTTTGATTACTTTTTAAGTTTATTAGTTCTATATTTAGCAGACAATTTTATGCCAGTCTATAAGATAAGAGAGCAAAAGACTGAGTGAATATTTAGATTTAGTAAAGTAGTAGATATTATAAATAAGATTACAATTCACTAAATAGAAATATAATTTACCAAGTAACACAATATACAACTTATCTAAAATTACAGTTTTTGAAGTTTAGTATGTAGACCGGGGAAAAACATTTAATGGTAAGCTTGAATTTACATTTTACTTTGTTAAGCAAACAGGTTTGATTTATCATTTAACAAGTCAAACTCATAAGTCCTGGAAACTCAATTAATTTACACCCAAATTCATAGCTATGTACCTTTATTGTTGGATAAGTCATGACATAAGATGTAAATAAAATTTGACCTTTTTTACTCTTATTTTGATGATCAATACATCCCATATTAATTATTTTCACATTAAAATAATACAGCTTAATGAATTTGCTGTGCTTGCAGGACTGCTCTCTTGATTTTCATAAACTATGTGCTTTGTACGCTGTTACGGGTACACTTTAGCTGCTTTAAGATTTATTTTCCTCTTTGCCAAAGTCCATGAATTAGCTTCTGATGTCAAACCTTTAATCAATTGTCAGCATGTGTTACTACGATAGTTTTTCATACATTTGTAAATTCATACAAGTTTTCTGAAATAGAATGTGATTGTTTCAATTTGGACATGATAATTATTGTCATGTATTGGACATCACCTTTCTTCTAAAGCTCTTCATTGCAAATGTTATTTAAATGTATAAAGCATTAGAAACTGCTTAAGAATGTGTTAGGATATAAGGAATAGGAGAAATTTATCATGATTGTTAGAAAAATAATGCGTTGTTTAGTTGGTTAGAGGGGTTAGTTATATATAAATAGGGGTAGAAAGATAGGAGAGATGTAGATTTCTTGTTACTGTAAAGGTTTTCCCCTTTTGAACATCTGACTTCCCAATAGTGTGAAATGAAGTTTGGCTTAAAATATTACATTTTGGGCCTACATATATTGGGAAAAGATGAAAGTACGCCAACAAATATGTCTAGAGCACTGGCCTATTTATTATATATTTACCTAAATTCTTAGTTGTCATTGAAGGACCAAGGTTATTTGCTGATGATATTAACTTTTTTTGTTTAAATTTTCTGCTAATATTGTGTTTATACTCCGTATTTCTTACCCAGATGTAGCACTTGTCACCTCTTTAAGGGATGGAATGAATCTTGTAAGTTACGAATTTGTGGCCTGCCAAGATAAAAAGAAAGGGGTTCTCATTCTCAGCGAAGTAACTACTAGAACTTTATCGTGTATTTTTGATTTCTTTAAATTTATCAATGCGTGCTCTATGTTAATGTTGAATAATTAAGAAAGAATTGATTAAAAAATTAGTAGTTGGAACTCTGTTATACAGTCTATGTCTTTAGGTAATTGTACCTGTTAGAAAATGAGTTAAGTAAGTAAATCCATAGCAATTGAACAACTCACATCCCTTATAAACCTATTAGTATTTTAAAAATCTGGTCTTAAATTCGTACGAGTGCTGTTAGGAACCTAAGTTAGAATCCTCACAATCTCCCTCTCTCACTCACGACAATGCACACAAACACGAAAGACCAAATGAATTGAATTGTATTCTCAGCAATGATTGACGAATACAATGATGAACACGGGAGCCTAACCTCCCTCACAAGGTCCAAGACCTGTTTGTACAAAGAATGTAGATAACTGTCTACAGAAAATATGAATGGGTCCTCTTATAAAGACCCCCTTCCCGCCTTTTCCTAACTGCCTAAGCAGTTTGTTATTCTATCTCACTTCCTTACTTTATTTCTCCTTTCATATACTCTCCAGCTCCTAACAAGTGCTCTCTGCTCTTATCTTAAACTTTTACAATTTATAGTTTGGACAAATTAGATACAAAGTTTCATCTCTTATTCCTGTAAAGATTATAGATCTCTGTTTATAGAGGGCTCTCAATGCCTCTCATTTATTGTTTTTAAACGTAACTTTTGCGTATATTTCTTTCTTTTAACTTGATATCTATGTTAAGCTGGATGTTAAAGTATTCTCTTGATCTAACATTTGGTATTCTCTGTGTAGTTTGCTGGTGCTGCACAGTCACTTGGCGCTGGGGCAATTCTGGTCAACCCTTGGAACATCACAGAAGTTGCTGCTGCAATTGCCAAGGCTCTGAATATGAAATCAGAAGAACGAGAGAAGAGACATAAGCATAACTTTAAACATGTAACAACCCACACTGCTCAGGAATGGGCAGAAACTTTTGTGAGGTATAAATGTAGATAGAGTATTCACGATATCTGGTCTTATAAATCAGAACTTTGTGATTTACAATGAGGATGGTGGAGAGCACAATCAACCAAAATAAAGGAACATTGTCAATTAGTATAACCATACAAAGGATAAGGAAGGCTGTAAACAAATGGATTTGATAATCTTCCTTTATGTTAGTTGATTGTGCTCTGCCTCTTTTTCTTTAGTCTGCTCTTCTATCTCTTAAACATCCTGTACTGTTTTTGTTAAAGAAATAAATAAAACATTGATTTTATTTTCTTGATTTTCCTGATTAATTATACTTATAAAAGAATATGATGGTTATTTACTATTGATGCTGTAATTTTAGGAGTAGGAGGATGATGTAAAGATACCTAATTGTTTAGAACTAGATTCCCAATACCGAAGTAATCCTGATCTTTTGAATTTTGCAGTGAACTAAATGATACTATTGATGAGGCACAACTAAGGACCAAACAAGTCCCACCAAGGCTCCCAACGGAGACTGCAGTTGAGCGTTATCTGCAGTCAAATAATCGGTTGATTATTTTGGTACGCTGTCTTAACATGAATCTTATGACTTCTTTGAATACTGATGTTTAAGGTGCCTTACAAACCTTTATGTTTTGTCCAAATATTCTAATGTTTCCTTTTAGCTACTTTAGAAAAACAAAAACACTTTGTAGTTTTTTAGATGATGGTTCAGATTTGGTGAAAATAAAACGGACTTAGTTCATAGACGAAAATAAGGAAGACTGTAATGGACGCTAGATCTAAAGTGTTTACTGGAATGACTCATCTGTTGGAAAGGGGAAAATTACAAGTAATTACTATTTTTCTCACGACATCAACAAACCGTATGTTCTTTCTCAGTCTTTTGAACCAAAGCAAACTCAGTCTGGGATAAGATGAGCAAATATTAAAAATAATTGCATTGTAAAATGAGGACTTATTTAGCTTGAAGATAACAAAATTTATTAGACATCCAACAGTTTCATCACTTTTGGAAACGGGGAAATTTTCCAGAACCTGGCAGAATTTATGGCACGTTGCTATTATCTGAAAAATCATAATAGACTTGGCACGATGTGGTTATTTGTCGAAAGATGAACAAAACTTCTAAACCCTATTTAGGGAAGATAGTCGGTGTAGTATTTCAATTAAATAATTTGTGAACAAATACATCATTCTTGGCTGTAAAGTAGTCAAGGAATCAAGAGAAGTCAAGCGATGATGTCGTTTTAACTGTATTTATGAAGGCCTGGTTAACCCTGGGAACTATGTGTGTGTTTATGTAGATACTTTCGGTAATGAATCTAATTCCAAAGTTGTGTTTCCTTTATTGTGTTATCCATTCAAATACTCCCATATCTTTTAGTGCTTCACTAATATTAAACCATGAATACTTTGTCATAATTTTTAACACTTTCCCTTCGTGTTGGTAATACGAACTGTAGGGTTTCAATGGAACTCTAACTGTACCAGTTGAGAGAAAAGGTGATCAGTATCAAGAAACGGAACTTACAGTTCATCCAGAACTGAAACAGCCCTTGGCAGAACTTTGCAGTGACCCAAAGACCACAGTTGTTGTGCTTAGTGGAAGTGGTAGACCAGTTCTAGATCAAGTAATTCTTGGTACATTACTTTCTTCTTTATGAAATACTTGATCCAATTTTAACTTATCGCTATTACAGAACTTCAAAGAGTATGACATCTGGCTAGCAGCAGAGAATGGAATGTTTTTAAACCCTTCTAAGGGAGAATGGATGACAACAATGCCAGAGCAACTAAATATGGAATGGGTTGACAGTGTGAAGGTGCTTATTTGAAGTTTCAATCATTTCGATTGTCTTTCTCCTTCACAATATTGACTTACTTTGATGATCCTTTGCTTGCAGCATGTTTTTGACTACTTCACAGATAGAACACCTCGATCACATTTTGAAGAAAGGGAAGCTTCACTTGTATGGAGTTACAGACATTCAGGTGGTTGAATTCTGTTTCGGTAAACCTATTTTGTATTTTTCCGTTGTATTTCAAATTACTGATCCCGTCACTGTGATATAGATGTTGAGTTTGGAAGACTGCAAGCAAGGGACATGCTGCAGCATCTCTGGACAGGGCCAATTTCTAACGCTTCAGTTGAAGTTGTTCAAGGGAGCCGGTCTGTTGAGGTGCGAGCTGCTAATGTTACTAAGGTAATGTCTTAATTTATGTTTCTCAATTCTTTTTCACCCGAAAATGTTTAGAGTTAATATATATGCACTTATCTTTCATTTAATCAGGGAGCAGCCATTGACCGTATTCTAGGGGAGATAGTCCACAGTAAATCCATGACAACACCAATTGATTATGTTTTGTGTATAGGACATTTTCTAACAAAGGTGAGTTAAATTTTAATTTGACCTCTGATATGTTTGTGAATTACTTTTATTATGTTTGTTTATCTGCGTAGGGAGAAATTGTGTTTGTTTTAATGTCCTGTTGAGCGCTTTCATATGTGACAATTTTTAGTTGTTTGTTTCCATACCGTGTAAGTCTGGCCATCATATGAGAAAAACTGAGTAAATAAACATGAGAAAAAAAAATACCAGTATAAATTTTACTAATAAAACAAATTACATATCTTTCTCACCCAAAGAAAAAAACCAAATGCCAAGAAAACCTTTAAACAAAGCTAGTATTCTCTCTTGGATTTTTCTCTCAAATAATAAAAAAGAGAATTTTGGGATGCCCAAAGAAGGAGCCTTAGCCCCCCTTTTTTAACAGGAGAAAGTCCCTTGCATTGTTTTGCTAGACGTGGGATTTCTCCTTCACAGGAAGTTACTCCTTCTAATGCTCTTTTTCATTGCATCACCATGAACTTTATGAGTTTTGAACTCCATTATCAATTGTTTCCTGAGCTGCCTACGTCAAATCACTGTAAATTTGTTGTTGGTTGGGCTTTATCAACATGTAAAGCAGAGTGGTAAAGTCAAAATTATATATTTTTTTCTATTAGAGATTACAAATGCACGTGTTTGGTGTCATCCTCTCTTAGCTTATTCTTCCAGATGGAATTCCTGTTAAATCTATTAAAACGTACTGATGATTTACCCGAAGTATTCTCGATCTAAAATGTTTTTTTATCTCTGTTGCTCCAATTTGTTTGGTTGATAGCATTGAGGCTACGGAATCTAACATTATCGGATGCAGCAGGATGAAGATATATATGCGTTTTTTGAGCCAGAGTTACCTTCTATTGGTGTGGGTCTTCCACGAAGTAAGGTAACAGAAGGAGTTAAGTATCCTGCGGAGAGGATATCATCGTTGAAGATTCCAGCAAGTAAAAATGGAGCAGCAAAATCATCCCAAAATAAGGGACGTGTTGTGCCAAATTCTGAGAGGAAAACAAATAATCACGTGTGCCGTGCGCCACGTCGTCCAGCTCCTGAAAAGATCTCTTGGAATGTCCTTGACCTGAAGAAAGAGAATTACTTTTCTTGTGCTGTTGGAAGAACACAAACGAATGCTCGGTATACGCTTGGATCACCGGATGAAGTTGTTGCATTTCTGAAGGAACTAGTCAACGCATCTCCATACTCTTATGTCTGAGAGTTAAGAATTACATGCTTTTGCTCCCTAGGATACTTCCCATACCAATCCTACTTCCTTCCAAGTTAGAGAAAGTTGGCCATTTAGTCTCAATATTTCTTGTTCATGATTCATCGGGCTTCATTTAGTCGAATTTGCTTTTCATTTTCACCCCTCCTAATAATATCCTAACTTTGCCTCCTAATCTTTTTAAACTACACTCTTTTTTTTTTGTCTAAAGTACCCCCCTCATAATTTGTTAAATTTACACTCCAAATTTTCTAGATTTTGTAGAAAAAAAAAAAAAGTACCCTGAAATATATTTCCGCTGCGTTAAAAGTTGTGGATTCACATTTAAACAGAAAGTTAAGTAAAAATTTAAAACAATCGAAATATGCTTTTTATTTATATAAAAAATACTTTAAAAAATTACCTTTGAACGGTAATTAAACTAGTTATGATTTTGTTAGAGTGAGACAAATTCAGTATAAAGTATAAATCATGAAATTGAGGTGTAAAAGTGATACGTTGTCGATAAAAGTATTAAATTAATACTATTTTTCAAGGTAATTTCAGTATTACTAAGTAGTATTCAAGAAAGTAGTTAGGTTAAAGTAACTTTGAGTCGTCTCTCAATGAATATAGAATTGTTTTTCAATATTTGACTATTATGAATGTTATGCAATGCTTAAGAATAAAAGTGAAAAACTATGCTAATGGAATTAATGTTTGAAGAATATTTGAGTTTAAGTGAAGAACAAGCAGAAAACTTAGAAGCAATTATAATGAAATAGGCTAATTCTATTGTTTTTTCAAGATAGATTTATCATCGGTTATTCACAGGTCATTCTTCAATTGATTATTGTTTGAGTTTCAAATTAATTAAAGTACATTCTTAATTAACTTGAGGGTGATCATACAATCAACCAAAGTAGATTCTCAATCAAATTACAAGACATTTCTAGATTATTCACAACGAATTCAACCAAAGTACATTCTCAATTAAATCCTATTGTGTTTAATCATGTTTATTCTTAAATCTTCTAACCAAATTAAAAGCTAATTAATCAAAGTAAATTATCAATTAATTATAGCTGAAATTCTTACCACCAATCAAACTACATTCTCAATTAGTAGTAAAAACTCATTTAATCATATGAAAGTTTCTAAATTCAATCAACTTAACCTCAGAATCCATAATGAAATTACAGTGGAATAGCCGTAGAAGCTTAGTCCTCCATGAATGAAGTGAAACACATGGTAAAATAAAAGTGAGAGGAGTGATGGATGATTGCTTCCAATGGAGGAGTCTGAGAAAATGAATGAGTTTGATTTCTGCCTCCCGTAGGTCTCTTTATATATATAGGCTTGATTGTGCTTGGACTCTAAATCTTCGGTTGATAAAATATTTTATCTTATATCTAATATCTTCCAAATATTCAAAAGATTTAATCAGGTTTTGAGAATATTTGATAATATCTTTTTTAGATTCAAAAAGATTTGGCAAATATTTTCTTTTGATATTTATTGATATAGTTAAATAAGGTAATTATTTAACAATATCAAATAAAATATCTTAAGATATATTTTCTCCAAATTATCTTTTAAAATATCTAATTGATTTATATTTGCCCAAAATTACATTTCAACCCTTTTTATTTTATTCAAAATTGCACAGAAGTCCAGAATTTTCCTCTAATTGCACTTTAGCCATCTCTTTCTTTTCAAAATTGCATAGGAGCCCTGAGTTGACCAGATTAGACCAACTTTGACCATTAAATTTCATGCCCAAAATTACATTTCAACCCTTTTTATTTTATTCAAAATTGCACAGAAGTCCAGAATTTTCCTCTAATTGCACTTTAGCCATCTCTTTCTTTCCAAAATTGCATAGGAACCCTAAGTTGACCAGATTAGACCAACTTTGACCATTCAATTTCATGCTTTAAATAATAAAATTTTAACTTCAGCTACACAAATAAACATTAGAACATCCAAAATAATTTATGCAACTAAGAATCACATTTTAAGCATCTTTAATTCCTAAACTTAAGAAATCCAATCGTCACAAATTTACTTTAAATCAATCATTTAAGCACAAGAATCTTATCAAAAGTTTGAATTTTAAAACATAAATATGGGTATAATTATGCACTCATCAAAAACACACTAGGTCAAGAAAATAGTAAAATTGGGACAAAATGTATATTCAAAAGTATCCTACTACTGGAGGAAAGTTAATTTGAGATGATTTTAAGCTTACTTCAAAGTATACTCAAAGAATACTTAAATTTCTTTAGTAAAATCATTTTGAGGAATTAAATGTAAATATTGAGGAAGTTGTCAATGAGAGGAAGTAATTCAAAAGATGACGTTTCTCATGGATTTATGATAACAAACATTCATGAATTTTCAATTTTTACGCATGACATGTTAACTTTCATCTTTTACATCATAAACAGGATGTAGTAAGCAACATTTTGGAAACCCGAAATATATTTGTAAGACATTCTTTTCTATAAAAACATACTTTGTAGGGTTAGAGTTTTTTCTCTTAGCCTTAAGCAAAACTGACCTTGTACGACGTGATAAAGCATATGGCTTCAAGGGAAACATTCCTAAAATATTCTTCTTCTCTCATAACATTTTTTTTCTTGGGTGTAGTGGTTTTGATAATATCTTTCTACTTTATTGATCTACACGAATATCAATAAACAAAGTATCCAAGCATCGAAATACTTTATCATACATGCATTAGATGTTTTGAACGTTGATAAGTGTTAGACAATGTAGCATGTTCAAGACATTTTATCATTTATCATTCCATTCATAAATGCATTGTTTGGTAAAACATACAAAGTGTATAAATATTAAATGGTATCAACATTAGATACTTTTTCAAAGGCTATAGTGTTTAGCAGTATGTTTTCTTTAAAACGTTTTGCTTGAGATAACACTATATTGGATAAAAACTCCTTTTAGCCTTAATGTTATAGAAAAGATAGAGTTTTGTTTTCATGAGACACTAGCTTATTTTGCTCATATAGTCTATTAGATGATTTCAAAGAGAGATACTTTCTTTCAGACGTTGTTTATGATTTTCTAATTCATTTAGATAGTTTGGTCTAAAAAATGTTATCTATAAACCTAGCTTCAGACATTGTTAAAGCAAGCATGCTTTTTCAATCATTTGCTTAAAGTAGGTTGTATGATCTTTTTAGACTTTGCATCAAGTGAGGAACATTCCGTGAATATATCCTTTGTCTCTAATGACCACATTTTGATATTTGATCTGTAGCACTATGTGTCAACATCCAATTTCGTCCGAGTAACTAAATAATGAGACTTGATTTTTATTGTTGTCCTATTTCATTCATTTTTTTATTATTTATTTTATTTTATGTTATTTTGTTATTCTTAATTTTATTTTACTATTTTGTTTAATTTAAAAAAAAAAGTAATTAAAAAAAAGAAACGAAGAAAGAATAAAAAAAGCAAAAAACTTTTAAAAGAAAAAAAAGAAAAAAAAGGAAAAAGAAAAGAAAAAAAAGAACATGAAAAACGGAAAAAAAGGGAAATAAGAAAAAAAGAAGAAGAGGAAAAAAGATATAAAAAAAGAAAAAAAAAAGAGAAAAAGAATAAAAGAGAAAAGAAAAATAAAAAAAAAAAACAAAAGAAGAAAAAAGGAAAAAGAAAACCAAAAGGAAAAAAGAAAGGAAGGAAAAAAGAAAAAAAGGGGTGCACGTGAATAAAATGAAAAGAAAAGAATGGTGATTAAATGGGAGAGATGTTCCACGTGATTTTCTTGGATAAATGGTGCAGTAGGCCCATAAGCAATTAATATTAATGCATGCATGAAAGATCACTTTAGAATATTTTCAAAATTTTGTTTTATTTGGTAATAATTCGAATCAACATTATGGCAATCATTACAAGAAATAATTAAAAATAATATATTGATTGTTGTATTCAATTTCTTCCTAAAGAGAAAAATATGATTTTAATTTGATTTATTTTTCTTCAATCAAGACCATTTATTTCCCTATTTTGCTAATTGACTATTAATTCGCCATTAAGGCAAGATCACAATAATATTACAAATGTGTGTATATAAATATGCACCTTGTATTCAAGAAAAGATGAAGAGAATTGAACTTCGGGAGGAGAGCATAAGGGAACAGAAAAAAAGAGGAGAAAAATCAAATTTCGAAAAGAGAACATAAGGGAACAAAGAAAAAAGGAGTGGGACAAAGAGGCACGTGCACAAATGAATGAACAACTTTTTGTGAAAGCTTTTTGTGGTGCAGTGGAGGACCTTTAAGGCAGCTTCAAAAGGGTGGAGATCAATTCCCTGGTTACATTTCCTTTCCCATTCTTATTGGACTTTTTTGTTTTCATTTTATTTTCTTTGCTTTTATTTCTTTAGTTTTGGTATATTGTTTTATTATTGATGGTTTGTTGTA
>NW_014542352.1:34752-63369 GCF_000741045.1 Vigna radiata var. radiata | reverse complement strand
TGCTGAAAACCTTTTTTTCTTATTCCTTTAAAATTAAACAAAAATTATTTCAAAAGGTTTAAGCACACGTGTGACCATTCGCGTCAGCCTTGTGTTGAAAACCTTTCTCTTATTCTTCATTTTCCCAAAAAATCCAAATCTTGTCCAAAACAATTTCCTCAAACAAATTTCCCAAACGATTTTCTAGAACTATGTAACCCTAATTTTTCATTTTTAATGAGAATACGTAGGAGCAAGGTCAATCCTTGTCGGGTCCAAAACGCTAAAAATATTTTTTTGTTTCTTTAGATTGTCGTTTTTGGGGATAGTTAAACATTTTGTAAACCACGTCACATTCGTGTGTTTAATTAAAGGTACTGCCTTCGGGCAGACGTTGTAGGGTGCTAACACCTTCCCTACACGTAACCGACTCCCGAACCCAATCCATTTTTCGTGGACCATGCCTTATCTTCTTATGGTTTTTCCGTAGTTTTTCAGAATAAACTATGGTGGCGACTCCAAATCTCTTTTCAAAAATCGTTTTCTTTCTTGGATCGTTGTCCCGTCGTGATTCCGGTTGCAACACTATGGATGCGTGTAAAATAGCTTATCTGCAAAATTAGAGTAAACTGTGCGTGCATCAGATTTGAATTTTCTTATCACTTTTGTTATTTTTGAACGTTAAGCATTTAATGTCATTTAATACTTGCTCAGAACAACAAAGTGATTTTGATTTTCTATCGTTAAGTAGTATTTTACAATTAAGTTCTTGTCTTCTGAAGATACTAAGCGTAGATATACTTCATCATAAAGACGAGGTACTAGTTGAGTTCATGGTATCGTTTGATCAAGTAAATGCTTCTTTAGTTTTTGTCTCTTTTTAGACAGATAGTGTTTAGCTTGCATAAGTTTTCCTACATGTTTTAATTGTTATGTCTTTTAATGTATTTTTTCAGAGACATTGTCTCGACCTATTTTGTTTTTGAAAGAAGCCAAATACCTTTTCCAAGTAGTATAAGCATTAAGCGTTTGTCGTAATTTCTCTTGGACGCTTTAGGATAAGACATCGTCTAGCCATGTGTCCAGGTGTTTTATCCTAGTTGTTTTCCTATTTCCTAAGACCTAAGTGTTTTCCTATGTTTGGGGTTTAGGCTCTGAGTTGTGTCTGTTTGGGGTTTAGGCTCTCAGTCTTGTGTTTTCACTCTAGGTTATTTTTTGATTGTTAACCTGTTTTAATGTTATTTGATTAAACTTCAAAACATGAGAGTGTTTTTTCGCATAGAGGATTTTGTCTTTAACAAGGACTGCTAAGTACCAGGAGTGGTGCGAATACTCAAAGGAAATCTTGGCAAGGGTTGTTAAGTACGAGGAGTGGTGCGAGTACTCAAAGGAAATCCTGACAAGGTTTGTTAAGTACCACGAGTGGTGCAAATACTCAAAGACCAGGAGTGGTGTGAATACTCAAACCAGGAGTGGCACAAATACTCGGACCAGGAGTAGTGTAATCTTGTAGAGTTTATAGTGGAACCCTATGCGGAGAAGATTGAACATAGCTTAGTTGGACTGAACCAATATAAAAACACTGTGCATTTATCTCTTCTCTTACCTAAACGCTTCTCTTATAAAAAGTTATAGTTGTGTTTCTTTTTCCAAATACAAGAACTCTCTAAGCTAAATGATTACTCTTCATCCAGGGAAGTCCTTATAAAAACTCTACAGTGTACATTTTGAGTAGCACGTAAAAAACAACTATTTATAACTCTTATTAGATCGAGCGTCTAAGCTTTCATAAAATACAATCAAAGCTCGATTACGTCCTATATAAGAAGGGTTGCAAAAATAATTTTTCCAATCAAAGCTCAATAGTGATCACCATTGCATCATCTTGGTCTGAGTTTGAAGCCTTGAAGTCTTTGTCTGTAAAGGTGATAGGACACATAGTCCTTGGGATCCTGTCACAAGGTGGACAGTCTTTAGCGCTCGAATATGCCTTTTATGCGTAGATGCTAAAGACTTACCTCCCGCAAACCCCCTCGAGATCATGTTAATATGCCTTATAAGCAAGCAGTTTCTACTCTTGCTTTCTGTTTTGCACTTGGAGGGTTCTACTCTTGCTTTCTGTTTTGTGCTTGGGGGGCGGGCTCATCTCCTCTCACTCGGTTTTAATGTATTTCTTGAGGTGACCGACTTAGATCAGCTCTTTTATTTTGTCACGAAGGGTGGTGCATTCCTTCGTTGTGTATCCCTTTTTTTTTATATATAGACAATTCTTATTGTCATTTGCACCTTAAGGGTGGCCTCCTTCTCTAAGATGTATCAATTCGTCATTCAAAGCTTCTTTAAGTATCTTTACTCTGGGTGCATTAAGAGTAGTGTACTGGTGAAACTGTGACCCTATAAGCAGTTCCTTAAGGTGGGTGTCGCTCATTCACCTGCACAGTTTCTTTTCTGCCTTCTTATCACTTGTCAAGGCTTCTTGTCTCATTTTTCATCGAAAGTCTCATATCTCTTCAACTCGCATGAACTCAGTGGCTCGTTGTCTTATTTCGTCCATGTTCTTCGTTGGACTCATATAAAGCCTTTCAACGAAGTATCCAAGCCATAAGGCCATAATCATATAGTGCAAGGCCACCTCATGACTAAGGTTCTGAATCTTCCTTGCTACCTTTCCAAACCGCTCCATGAACGCTCAGAGCGACTCTTGCCAGATATACACCAAGGCGAGAGTTGTTAGATGATGTGGCCGGCTTGTAGGGAACTACGCCCCAAACTAAGCACGGATGGTGGCGAAGTTGTCGATGGAGTTGGGTGAGAAGGAATTGAACTAGGCCAATGCTTCACCCTTAAGTGAGAGGGAGAAAGCCCTACACCAAACGAGGTCACTAGAGGTATAGAGCGTTCATAAACATTCTAAGATGTTCATCAGGATCGATGAAGTCGTCATACTTCTAAAAAGTGGGGAGCGTCCACCTTTCTAGCATAGGGGTTTTCATGTTCCATGTTGGCCCTCGTGCTTCCTTCATGAGTTGTTTCGTAAACTCAACACGAAGGGTTGTCAACTCCTCTTCATACTTAAGCTACATCTCCTCCATTTTTCGTTGCTTGCTTTTGAGCATCTCAAGATGGTCAAGCTGGTTATCTGATTCCTCTGCTGCTAGATAACTTGTCATGTTCCTTAAGTCACCATAGGGTTTAATGCCAATCACTCGGCCCCACAGTGGGTTCCAAAATGTTTCGGGTGTGGGGTCAAGGTCAACAGTTCGGGTTGTGTTGTGTTGTCTGAAGTCCAAGTGTTATCCAGTGAGCTATCTCCCCGTATTTAAACCAATTGAATGGTACCTGCAAAAATTACTTTGATGTCAAAGCCAATTCAATGTTTGGCAGATAAAAATTAATACAGTAGTTAATGTATGTAACTTACCCTATTACCTTAAACCTTTATTTATAATTTTTGTGGTGGACTTTTGATTAATATTGACCTACTTACAACCAAGTGAGTAATTACACTTTAATATTAAGTTGATTAATTTTAAGGTTAATTTATTCTGGTACTAATCAGGCTTGATGACTTGTTATCTAAGTGAATGCTTGACTATCTGAACTGGTGTATGACCGACCAACCTGGTTGGAGATTGAATGTTTTGAACATTTTCATGACTGGTTGGCCTGTATGGTGGCTGACTAGACTCGTTGATTGATCACCCAGACTATAATTGATCGTTCAGGGTGTGACTGACTAAACAGTCATATAGTACATTATGAATATATTTACAAAACATTTATACATGTGAAAACTGACACAATCATTATTTATAAAATTATTTGTCTTGGAATGTATTTCTTCAACTTGTTATTCCTTTTTTTTTATCCTGAAAGTTCTTCCTTTTCTTTTAATTTTATTTAATATTTTATAGTAGTTATTACTTTGTTTTATCAATCAAACATTATTACCAAACATTATTTTGTTAAAATGAATTTTATACAACTATGTTTAGTTGATAACCAAATTGTTTATATTAATAACTCTTTTCACGCAGATATATGATATCTTTCTGATTGAAATTAAATTAATTGTGATCCAAATTATGAACAAATTAATTTTCTGATAGAAATTGAATCGATTATGATGTAAACTGCTTGTTTAATAATTATCGAATGAATTATAATAAAAGTCACACTTTAGATTCTTCTGAAATTAATTATTATAGTTGCTTTTTATAGTAGTAATCAAATCAATTATTAGACAAATGATACTTTTTTAAATATCATAATTAATTTGTATCATACTTCAATAACTATCATTAAATTAATTATTATAGTTATCTCTTATAATAGTATTCACACACAAATGATTTGCTTGGTATTTTTTTATCAATAGGAACAAACTAAGTTGAAATCAATGTGACATACATTTAAACAGGAGGAAATTAAATGAATATCTCAGAAACATCCATTTCACTGCATAATGTACAATGCAAATGACATGCAAGCGCCTAAGACCCCAGAAAAACGATATAATATATGAGCAATAAAAGAATACATGTTTTCCAGATGCAAAAGTTGAACGAATAAGCTTTTAGGTACCAAAACCCCTATTATCTAAGGCTGCTCTTAACAGAGACCCTACAAACTAGAACAAAGCAGCTGAAATATTAATTTAAAAACCACATCTGGCACAATTATAATACTTGCCACCTTCTAAACGAAGTAACGTGATGCAACTATATGCTGAAACTGGAACCACTTATAGCTAAACAACAAAACCTACATCGGCTAGTTTTGCAGTATGGTTTTTATCAAAACCCAATAACATAACAATGAAATAATGATTGATCTATGTAGCCCGCTACAAAAATGCATAACCTGTAATGTCTAAATCGTGAAACTGCTTAATGTTTTTAAGCAGTTTTCTTGTTTGGCACAAAGACATACTTGATCAGCGATTCCTTGATGGAAAGAAGCTCAGGGAACTCTTTCTTCAATTTGGTTCCATCCATCTCATTGTTGCTCCTTGGAGCTACGATCACCTTGGCTTGCTCTTCAAGGTTGAAGTTGACCCACTTGAAGCTTGGATCAATGTAATCCCTGTACATCTCAAGAATCTCGTTGTGGCTCACTGCCCCAGGATTTGTGAAGTTCCAGATGCCCCTCAAGTTTCGCTTCGCCATCTCAATCGAAATAGGCAGAAGTTCATCCAAAACGGTCATGCTGTTTGGAATGTTGACAACTTTGTTATAACGAGAAATCTTGGTGATGAAGTTACGTGGATTACTCAAGTCGGATGAAATTGGCATGCGAACCCTGAGGGTGCACACATTGTCATATTCCTTCAAGAGCTCTTCAACCTGACAAATATTCACATCCAAATTATAAGACATAATTGTAAGAATAACAGAAAGAGAATGAGGCAATAAAATAAGTGAGCTTACCATAGCTTTGGTTTTAGAATAGAAAGAACCAATGAAATTGGGTTTGTCTTCCTCCTTAAAGCCAATGCCAGAACCCTCTGGATGAGCTTCATCATATTCAAATATGCATCCAGTAGCATAATTTATCATCAAGATTCCATGCTCTTTGCTGACATCAGCCAACGTTAAAGTCCCAGCAACGTTGGTGCGGATGGTTTCTGTTTTATGGGATTCACACCAATCAACATTGGGTCTGCCAGTCACTCCTGCAGCATTAAAAATGTGAGTAGGCTTCAGATTCTGAATATCAGCCACAAGTGATTGACGATCCTCTAGGCGCCCTCTTCCGTATTCATAGGAAATCCCTTGTTTTTCACACAATTTCCCCAGCAAACCCCCAATCCAACCTGTTCTTCCATAGATCAAGAACTTCAGAGGAGGCTTCTGAGAAGAGCTAACATTCTTGGATGTTGGAACCACCATTCGAGTATTAGTTGAGACATATGATGCAGGTTTCTCTTCATCAGATCCATCAAAGTGTCTCTCCAATCCACCTGGCATCATCAGCATCCTTGGATGAGGAAGCAATGCACCACTGACATCACCCCACCAATCAGGATTGTTGATATACCAGTCCATGGTTTTCTTCAAGCCCTCTTCCCAAGTTGTCCTCTCAGACCAACCCAAGACCTTCAGCTTTTCATCATCAAGAAAGTATCTCTGGTCATTAAATGGTCTGTTCTCCACAAATTTTATACTAGTCTCTGAGTCCATCTTAAAAAGCCTGCATATATCTTTGGCAACATCAATAACTCTCCTCTCCTTCTTAGTACCAATATTGTAAACATGCCCAACCTCTCCCTTGTGAAGGATAAGTTCAAAAGCCTCTGCAACATCTTCACAATATAAATAACTCCTTACATTAGAACCATCCCCATGGATTGGAAGAGGCTTGCCTTGCATGGCCAGGAGAATGAACTTTGGAATTAACTTCTCAGGAAACTGATTTGGCCCATAAACATTGTTCCCACGTGTTGTGATAACAGGTAACCCATATGACCTGCCATATGCCATGACAAGCATTTCTGCCCCAGCTTTTGTTGCAGAGTAAGGATTTGTGGGAAGTAATTGAGAAGCCTCGTGGTTTCCAACAACAGCATCCTCATCTGTCTCTCCATATACCTCATCAGTGCTCACATGGATGAACCTCTTTATCTGCCCAGTTACCTTGCAGGCTTCTAAAAGGACATGAGTTCCATATATGTTGTTCTTGGTGAACTCAAAGCTGTTGCCAAACGAGTTGTCAACATGGGTTTGAGCAGCAAAGTGCATTATTGTGTCAATGGACTCGGTAATGAGCAGGTAGTTGACAAGATCAGCACTTCCAATATCTCCCTTCACAAACTTGAAGTTGGGAGATGATTTTGAAGGAGTGAGGTTCTTCAGATTTGAACAGTAATCAAGCTTGTCAAGAACAACAATTTTGTACTGGGGATAACTCCTTATAAGCCGGTTGGCAACATGAGATGCAATGAATCCAGCAGCTCCAGTAATGAGGATATTTTTTGGTGTATGCGTAGCCATGTCAACCAGCTTCTACAATAAAAATAAGGTAAAATCACAAAAAACGTATCAGAATCACAATCACCGAATAATAAACAAAATAACAACAAACTATCACACATTAAGTAAAGGGTTGCCTAACTTATCCCAAGTACAAATGGGTAAAAACCTACATACAGTACCATAGGTTCTGTTTCTTTCTAGTATTATCCCATCAGAATTGGGGTTTCACTGTGTATATATGTAAGATAAAGAGTCCCATTAAAGGTGATTTCATTCAATTAAGGTGAAACTCCATATCTGATTTGCAATCAGAAACCCAAGTTTGCATAAGGTTAAGTTAGACAGCGCCATTAAAGGTAAGCCACTTTAGCATAAGCTTTAACACGAGGAAATCAACCAACTACAACAGCTGTTATGGTAATTTTCAGCATTGCAGGAGGTGATAGTTTGAAACCTCCCTGCCCTGTGTGCAGGGTTAAATAACCCATGAGGATAGCGTCCATTTGATGGTAAATGAAATGATCCAGAGGGTATAGCAGCAAAGCACACACAAGTCCAATGGAAAGAGTAAAACAAAACAGCCAAGGGATTATGTGAACATATATTCTTGATCCGGTTTCTATGAGATGAAAAGTACAAAAACAAAACAGACAAGGAAATTGTTATCGTTATTATTATATAATAATAATTCTACAACCAACTTTCAGGAAAAAAACGAACAATGAAATAGTTAAACTTCAACCTTACCTTGGTAATGTATACAAAGGCAGATAAATGAATAAACAAATAAACAATGTCAAAAAAAAAACAGAGAGAGATTAATAAACAAAATATGACTCAGATTCCGCACTAACACTACGAAATGCAATGAAATCTTCACAAAACCAATTACCATTGCTCAGAATAACAAATCCAGCACAGATCTGATTATTTCACAACATTAAACCAAAACGATCACGTGGATCAAGACCCAAGAGAATCACCAAACAAAAATACCCTCATAATCATCACAGATCCAACAAAAAGAGCATCACCCAGAACACAAAAAATCATGCATTAGCCCGAATATCAAATCTTTACGCAGCAAAATTCAGAAACACCAAATGGGGGCCGACGGCACCCAGATGATACAAAAATAGAGAGAGAAACAGGGCAAACAGAGTAATGAGAAAAACAACTTACAAATTGTAGACCGTGAAGCGAAAAAGGAGAAAAGACGAAGGCAAGAAAAAAATTCTTCAGAAAGAGAAGGATGGAAAATGGTAGTTCCCAGATTTAGATTTGGACTCTACACACTTTGTATGTATATATATATACACACACTCTATATGAAAATATGATCAACAACGAGTTTGAGACAGTTAAGGCGAGCCAGAGGATCATATAGAATGACTAAAATGCCCTTTCAGATTGGTTTATTTACGCGGGGCCCATCCCCCATTTTACTTTTAATTGCATGAATTAAACTAAATTCCATTTGATTTATGACATTTGTCTTATGATTAGCCTTGCTGTTTGTAAAATAATTGCATGTCATATATATGATTCTTGCACCATAATGTCTTTTGTTTTCTCACCATTTCTTTCTTTTAAAAGAAATTTCACCAATGTGAAGTATCACATTCTCATTGCCCATACTCTCTCAATAATCTCTAAAATTAAGTATATTTCACATAATTTTATAATTATTAAAAGAATCTCTCACGATTATGTCATTCCTTTTATGTTTTTTTTTTTAAGTATCTAGTTAAACGGAATATAAAATTTTAGATTATATGTATATAACACCTTGTACAAATCTAATATTATATGTTAGTTTTACTAAAAAAAAAATATTTTGTTTCCTCTAAATAATTAAGAAGAAAACTATATTATTGTTTAGGAAGATTTTACTTTTACCACCTTTTATATCATCTAAGAAATTAAGATTTTCAAAGAACAAGAAAAAAAATATTTAAAAGATCCATTCCTCGTCTAATATTTTATTCTCTTTCAATTTAATTGTTGAATTAAGTAGCTTATATTTTATTGCTACTTATAAAAGGTTAAAAATGTGAAGAATAATTCTTTTTAAATCACCCTATTAATAGATTGAACATATACTTCTGAAGATGTCATAAAGTTCATTTAATAATTTTTATAATATGTTTAAAAATATTATTATTATTATTATTATTATTAAATTATAACCTTAGTAATTCTTAATTTGATGTAGTTTGAAGAGGTGTGACTGGTAGAGTGTAGATAACATGTAAAAACGGTGGACCACCGACAGACACGGTTTCTATCTTTTGGCACTTTCCTCCGAGTAGGTAACAATAACAATTAGATACTATTTATATTTTAATTTCTTTTATTAAGAAAATACAAAAAAGAAATTAGTTAAGACTTTCCGCACTTATGCAATTTTTAAATACATTTTATATAAAAGTAATAAATTTAATCATTATCAATACATTTAAGTAAATTAAATATTAATAAAAAAGATATAACTAATGTTACTATGAATTTTAAAAATAATAATTATTGAACAATAATTTGATAATTTGTGTTTGTTGAGATCATTATTAGATTTAATCAACACATTTGTATCGAAATTATAATGAATCATCATATTTGAGGTATATTATTTGTTTTAAGATTGAGAGTTCCGTCATTTTCTTTTCTTAAAAAACCGACAAGATGATTAAAGGAAAACTTATATTTAAATTATTTTTATTGGATGTATTAAAACAAGTTTTTCAGTTAAGGTGTAACGAAATGAGATTTCATCTTTTGATCATTCTTTTTCATTTCATGAACCGATCAAGTTCTTTGACATTGTAAAGTAGTTTATAATAATAATAAATAAAATAATAAGAATAAAGGAAAGAAAGAGATAGGTATTTGCACTTTGAGTCTATTCTTTTTCTGCTTTTCTCCCGCATCCTTGCAGAGTTTTACTTCTTCTTTCTTTTCACTTAATTCCATGAGTAAATTTTCATCTATTTTAAAATTTAATTGCACCACATTACAGGGATCAATGAACATTTTTGTTAGAATTTTAAGTGAGTCTAAATTTTACATTGAGTAAAAACAAGAAAGTAGAACAACATATAAAGGTGAAGACATATTAACGTATTGTCTTGAAGTTTTTGGTAGAGAGTGGTGTAGTATATAGGTGTGATCGGTAGGTTGGCATGGGGAAAGGGGGGTGGTCGATCAGGAAAAAGCAAGGTGAATGGGTAACAGGTATAATGGGAATCGATCAAGAAGGCTTGGGAGTCGATCGGTATGGTTGATAGGTTGATCGGGTGATCTGCGAGGAAGTGTGAGTATAAGATAAAGGTGGGTCCAATTGGTGAGGCGAATTCTGCGGGCACGACGACAGCGGTTACAGCTGGGGGCAAATCTTGTGGGATTGCAGATCAGTGGTTACAGGGCAAATCTTGTGGGATTGCAGATCAGCGGTTACACGTAGTTAATGCCCATTACTTGACCTTGATGCCTATAGATATAGAGATGTTAGTCAAGTATTTCACTTTTTGATCTAATCACTCTTACCTTGAGATTATTGTGACTTTGTTGACTTGAGCGTCAGAGTGCTAACATGCAGGTCGCACCCGATCAGGCGTAGGAGTGATGTTATCCGAAGCATTTCATCAGAGCAGTTTGGCTTGTGTTCGGTTTTGAGTCCCTTATCTGAAACAAGTGGTATTAATCCTTTATGTAGTTGAGCTCAGGTCTCATTGGTGTAGTATCTCTCCAGTGAACCTCCTCCTCTACCTTGTACAAAATTCTTGTCTTGTTTAGGTACTTTGTACTAGGCTTCTAATTGAGAGTAGCTCAATCTATTGAGTTAAGGAACTTAAGCTTTGAAGGAAGCTATATTAGGTAAAAAAAACTAGTAAAAATTTAAAATATTGTTTATAATTTATGGTGATGATGATAAGGTTGTGATAAGTGTTTGTGGTATTTTACTCTATTTATAACGCAATTTTTATGTTGTAATGTGAGTTGTTGATGAAAATTGGATTGGATAAAATTCTTAATCTAAGTATGGTGTATCAAATTGATCCATTGGTACTAATTGAGTATATTTTGAATTAAATTATACTTAATTTAGTACAATAAGAAAAGGGTAAAATAGTTCAAATAGACAAAACTTATCAATCTGATACACTTAAATCAGATTCTGCATTTTGATGTTTGACGAAACCTCAAAAGCATTTGCGCCAAAGAGAAATTAAATTACAGTGAGCTCCAAAGGTTTGGATTAGCAAGCTAGGTACTGTTGGGTGTGAGCTCTAGAACTAAAACTTCAGAGACCTCTCAACTTTAATTTTGTTATGTAGGCAGGGTGTTAGGTGAATTTTTGGGAATTTCACTCCTGGTAATTGTTCGCTTAATGAGCTCATGCTTTTCTAAGCGAGAATTTTTATTTGTTCCTTTCATCAGTCAAACTGAGGTTTGTGTTGAGAGAAAACTAGTAAAAATAATTTATTTTGTATTAATTTAAAATTGTTTTGGATGAGACATGTGGTTGTATGAGATTAAAAAACTTATCACACGAATAGACAACATTTTTTAAATAATTATTCTCTATTGATAGCCCAATAAATAGGGCTTTTTTTGGGAACGCTAATAGACAACGCTTAAAAAGCGTTGTCTATTGAAAAAAAAAAGTGTTGTCTATTCACAATTTTGTAGTAGTGGTACTTGTACCTATAAGATATAAAAGTCATGTATGACATTATCCTGTACTTTTTTTTAAAAGGGTTGGAGTACCCCAAGTGCTCTCTTTTCTTTAATTCATTTACTTTTTGCTAATAAAAAATGAAAATAAAGGTTTTACAGTTTTGAAATAGAGTGATTGAGTAGAGTCATGATGTTAGCCAAAATGTACTCATTTTGTATGGATGAGTGATTGAGTTGAGCTAGGGTGTTAGTCATAATCTACTCTTTTGTGTGAGCAAGTGGTCGAGTAAAGTTAGAGTATCAGTTATAATTTACTTTTCTATGTTGGTGAGTGCTCGAGTAGAGTTACTGCATAAGCCATAATTAATCTAATGTGATGTGTGAATTATTTTGTAGGTGATATGATGTTAGGAGGTGTATTGAAAGAGATTTCATATAGTGATTATCATGAATCTACTAATATTAGACTCAAGTAAAGAAAGATGTCTAGTTTTGAGAACTAAAGGAGGTTGTTCCTACAATATGGAGCTTTGATATGAAAAATGATCGAACTTCATAAATACAAGGGTTTTACCCTGACCATACTTGATATGAATCGTTGTTTTAATATATGAATATATAACAATAACTCCTAAGAGGTGGGAGTGAGATATCACAAGTGCAAAATCTCTGAGATGGTTTAAAATGCATTGGTTTTTTGAAAGTATAGTCAAATATCTCAACCATAAAGATTTTGTTGTGATGATTGAACCAAGAGAATTGTGTTGTATGATAAAAGTCTTTAATGAATGTTTTTGTTTTGTGTTAATGATGAATTGTTATATGTAGATTATTTAATTTTTCTCAAACTTATCTTTATTTTTGTTATGTTTGTGATTTTTTATCGAAGAGTTTTTTTTTTCGTTTTTTATATACGTAAATTTCACAAACTTCCGTGTTCTCCTTATATACGTAAATTTGAAACATGTTTTATCCTTAATTAATATATTATAATCAACTTATAATGTCATATTAAGGCATATTTTATTTGTAAAACATAATATACTCAAATTATTTCTAGTTGTCGAAATAACAAATTTTAAACGTGTGGAAATGTCCATTTCATTCATATGTGTGAAATCTCAATTACTTTTAGTTGGGATGATTTTAATATGTTTTTAAAATAAGAAAACAAAAAATAAGAAACATAAGTATTTATGAGAAACTTAATAATTTACACCTCAATACATTTGTGGTTTGTTATATACGTGTTGGTAACTAATTAACTATTAATTTCCTAATTGGATGAGATTCTAATCAAATTGTACTTTTAATTTTAGATCTAATTACGCAATTCACATACATGGAAAAATTAGTCATACGAAAGATAACTTGGAGAAGTGACTATATTATATAATGAGTCTTTTATTTTTCAAATTCTGGTTAATCTTTAGAAATGACTGTTTTCCCTTTGACTAACATTTGATAAATGTATTGAAATAAAAGAAAATAAAATATATGGTTTTCAATATATATATATATATATATATATATATATATATATATATATATATATATAAACTTATATTTTTAGGTAATAATTTTATAATAATAACTTCTACAACAATATTCTTATCATAGTATACTAATATTCAATATGTCATACTTTATAAAATATTTTTATATCTAAGAAATATTATATATGCATAGTTTTTGTAACATGTTCCCTTGAATTTTATAAATGCTAGGTATATAATTGTTTGCCTCATCAGAATAATAACACGTGATTATACATTAAAATTGTTCATAACTTTTAATATAGTACCAATAACAACTTTACAAAAGTACACCTAACACTCTAACATTTAAACTATTAACCATATTAATATGAAAGTGTTTGTACAAAGCTTGTATTAATAAATATTACAAAAATTATATATATATATATATATATATATATATATATATATATATACAAAATATTTATATGTTAAAATAAAATAAAAATTAAACATTTTTATTATCTTCTAAACATTCGTCTATATTTACTCGTATATACTATTGTCCTCACAATTTACAACACATGTAAATGTAAGCTTGAAATAATTTTTTACTTGAGAAATGTGTAAAGGAAACATTATAATTAGATACTAAAAAATATTCCATCAAAATACTAATATTTAAAAAGGATTAACAATGTTTTTATCTTAAACTAACACAATTTTAGTTTTAATTCTTTTTTGAAAGTTTGATCTTGTTAGATATTCATACTTAAAAAAATGCATGAATTCAGTTTTTAATACATAAAGACATTAACTCTTTTTTTTGTGACAAAAAGTGTCTCACATCACCCCTCTGTTACATGTTATGTTTTTAATTACATGGGTGAATTGAAGAATAAAAGAGAAGTTCACAGTTTAAGGAATTGAAATTTTCATTCTATTATTTTTATTAGAAATCCTATGTTAAAAAATATATGCTTTGGAATTGAAATTCAATTGAAAAAAAAAAAAAAAAGAACATTTGAAGTTGCAGAACACGAAAGCAAGGGTTTTCGTTGATAATGGTCGCAAAATTGCAAAAGGGGAAATCAGAGAAGGGGAAATTGCATATGGGGAAATCACATGTGTTGGCTTTGCAATTCAAATTAGTTTGCATTGTTAACAATGTAGTTGATTGTTTTGATTTGTTTAATTGATTATTGGTTTAAATTGTAGGGTTTAAAATGGATATATGTGTAGTTTTTCATAATATGGGAAAGTTTGTAAAGAAGAAGGGATTGCACTACCTAATGGGGAAAAACATGTGGTTAGAGGAGTTGATCCTTATGTATAGCTATATCTTGAAGCATTGGGTATAGTAAGAGGCTTCAAATATGATAAAGATGTTAAACTTTGGTAAAAGTTGAAAAAAGGAATCTTGGATAAAAATTTGAAACTATTCACTGTGGATAGTGATACAATAGAGTTAGCTAACTATGTAGAGACTAATCAACAAGAAGTTGAAATGAGCATATTCTTAGTAGACTTGAGTAACTCATTTTATTGTTGATCAAGGTGAAGAGGCAAAAGTGAAGAAGAGGTAAGGGAGGAAGAAGTAAGGTAAGAACAATTAAAACTAGAATATGTTAAGGAAAATGAGTTAAGAGAAGAACAATTAGGAGAAACATGTTTTAGGGATGAAGAGTTAGGAGAAGAAGAGTTAAGGGAAGAAACTAATAAAGAAGACGAAGTGGAAGGTGTAAATGATGATAAGGATGATGTTGATGGTATTGAGGATAAGGAGGAAGCTAATGTTCTAGATGGTGGGACTGAAAGAGGAAGAAAACCACAAAGGTAAAATACAAAAATCATTCTTTGACACGATAATTTATTGTTGACATTGAGATGATACGGTGGGTGCCATCATTTTAAATATTTTTTAAAAGAAAGAAAATAGTTTTGAAAGAAAAAAATAAGAAAAACAGTGTCATATGAGTGTAATTGACACATGTACGTGTCATTGTGTCAACACCCAAAAATAATATCTAACAAATTTTTACATTTTTGTTATTTGTACATATTTGAACCTAATTATAGTACATCATTGACCTGGTAATACATGGAGAAATAAGAAAACAATTACAAATGGAAATGGAGGTACCATATCTATAGATTCATCAAAGAGGAGTAACATGAGAAGTTATAGATCCAACTTGAGGAATATTATGACCACAAAGAACCTACAAGTACGGGCAAAGGTGATTTAGGATCTCAAGCTAATTCTAACTAGAAATTGCAAA
This sequence comes from Vigna radiata var. radiata, assembly GCF_000741045.1. Lineage (NCBI taxonomy): Eukaryota > Viridiplantae > Streptophyta > Magnoliopsida > Fabales > Fabaceae > Vigna > Vigna radiata. Next base: position 47,979 of record NW_014542352.1, on the reverse strand, counting down.
AGTATCAATATTTGTTGGTATCCAAGATAAAATATGCTACGTGTAGTAATTGAATATTTTAAACGGATGTTCGTAAGTAATGGATAACAAATAATTTAATACATTCTTAAAAATAGACCGAGTACGAGTATCATACAACATATACCTACATGTATCCATTATCCATAAAAAATTAAATTAAAATTTAGTTTATATTTTATTAGATTAAATTTAATTAAAATTAAAATCTAACTTATATTTTATTTGGTTAGATTTAATTAAAATTTAATTCATATTTAATTTACTTTACATTATATTTTATATTTGTTTTAATTTTATTTAGATTTATTTTTAAAAATATATATTTTTTCAAATATCCATGCTCATGGGTATTTTTAAACAGATATTCAGCAAGTAATGGGATGAGTGATTCGTTGGATTTTTGGATGCATACGTTTATCTTCTCTAGTTCTAATATAATAGACCCTTTGGATATCCCGTGTGATTTTTAAGGGGCCTACTTTGTCCAGTTTTTTTGGTTTTTTATAAATTTGGAACAACTTTATTAATTTTATTTACTTTGTCAGCCTTATGATGGAACACATGTGATGGATATGTTCGGGCACTTTTGTTGTATCATCAACTATATTTTCTGACTTAAATTTAAGTTCAATATTGTCTACTTCTTTCTTAATCAATTAAATATGAATGATGGTGATTGATTAATTATATAAGCTAGATTGATTGTATAAGCTAGACTCTGATTGATTAAATATTTTGTATTTTTTGCCTCTTTCAAGCCACTTTCATATTACATTCTAATATTAAACTAATAATTTTGTATAAATCTAATTATCACAAAATTAACAATAACAACCAAAGTACTAAAAATATTATATACCTTAATAAATGAGAGGGAAGAAGAAAATGTAAGGGAAGAAGAATAAAAAGCCAAAAGCATCAAAGGTTCTTTCATCATAAAATACCTTACAACTAACATACTTTATGATACATCTTACAACATTATCATTGATACAAACACTACTTACAATTAATTAAAAAAAAATTATATAAAACATTATTGGTAATGCCCAAAATACAACCAACAAAAATAGCTTAATTTTTCTAGCTTTTTTCTGTGTTAGTAATTTCCTCTTCCACTTATCATTCTTCTTCTGCACTTTAAACTTTAAGTATAATGGTTTTCCTTCTAAAACCAACTTCTTCTTCTATTTCTATTTCCACCTTAGTTTCAATTTCATATTCTCCTTCATCAACTTGGTCATAGTAGTCACAATGTGAATTGATCTACCATGAAAATAAAATACCATTAACAAAGGAAAAAAAATACCATCATACTTAAATATAACTACCACAGTTTGTGACTTACACTAGTGGAAAAACGTTGTTTAACGTCGGTTATTTTGGGCTTTTAACGTTAGATTCTGAACCGACATCTATTCGAGTGACGTTAAATGAGACGTCGGACCCCATAGGTCAGACATCTATATAGACATCGGACTATATAGGTCAGACGTCTATATAAACGTCAGACTCATAGATCAGACGTCTAAAATGTTGTCGTATTTGATAGGATCTTTCTCCGCTTGAGGCCTCTCGAGTTGCTCCTAGGTCATGGTGATTCGAGTTTACAACTTTATATTTGAGATGAAGAGAATGAATTGTATGTTCTTATTTTGTATTGGACGGTTTTGATAATGTAGTGGAGGGAATTGGAGGAGTGCAAAACGCAAGAAATCGCTGTCCAAGAACGCCGCCTAAGGACATGAGCAAAACTGCACAAAAACTCAATGAAAACGCATTTTAATCGGTTCAAATGAAAAATAATTAATTTTAAACGGTGCAAAAGTGAGAAAACAAACCTGAAAAACATAGCCTGTGCAGAGAAAATGCAAGGAGGATGATGAACAATGAGTGCGCGTAACTACTACCTCGCATTCGCAGTGTTTTAATGCAGACATTTAGACGTCGGTTCCCTTTACAACAGACGTCTAAAGTGCTTTAGAAGTCGGAGTGGCGGGATCAAACGTCTAAATGGAATCAAAAAGTGACTTTTTTAAATTTCTGGATTTAGGGTTTAGACGTCGGTTCCCAGAGTAACAGACGTCTAAAGTGTTTTAGAAGTCGGAGTGGCGGGATCAGACGTCTAAATGGAGTCAAAAAGTGACTTTTTAAATTTTTGGATTTAGGGTTTAGACATCGGTTCCCAGAGTAACAGACGTCTAAAGTGCTTTTGAAGTCGGAGTGACGGGATCAGACGTCTAAATGGAGTCAAAAAGTGACTTTTTGAATTTCTGGATTTAAGGTTTAGACGTCGGTTCCCAGAATAACAGATGTCTGAAGTGCTTTAGAAGTCGGGACTCACCCAACTGACGTCTATATGTCTGACAGGTAGGTGAATAGCCATTAATTTTCGCCATATAGATGTCGGGGCCCCTCCTAACTGACGTTTATATGACTGAAAGAAATGACTTTTCACCCACTTGTCAGACATATAGACGTCAGTTAGGAGGGGCCCCGACGTCTAAAATATTATAGACGTCGGGGCACCTTCTACCTGACGTCTATATGGTCAACTTATTTATGAAAATGCCACCGGTCATCAACATACGTCGTGTTTACCCTTAACCGACATCTAAGGGGAGACTTTAAATAGCGTTTTTACACTAGTGTTACTACTCAATTTATACATCTTCAAAATAATTTTTCTTTGTTCTTCAACTTAGTGAGTAATAATCTTTCTCCACAACCACAAAGTTTTATTTATAATTTTGAACATGAGGAAGATGTTCATGAGAATTTAGATGCAATACTCCTCTGCATAGAACTTGATGCTTTTATTTCATATTTCATCACACAAGAATACTAAGTTACAAATTAGAAACCCAACATCATAATTCACTGCCAACCTAAAACAATGTGAAATGTAGATCCCAAAAATTCCTTAGTTTATTAATCCTTCCTACATATAGACAAATTTATTTATCATTCTTCATCATAATCAACTCCTCAATGCCCCCAACACTCTTTGGCAACTCTTGATTTCTAGTTGAGAAAGCACTTCAATTCAGCACTATCTTCAACTTCTTCGTTTCTTACATTCCTTAAAGATGAAATTCCTTTCAAAAACATGGTACATACAAATTGTCTTCTTCAATTCACACATGTAATTAAAAATAGGACATGTGTCTAATAATGGAGGGATGACATGGCACATCATTTGACACGTAAAAAAAATTAATGTCGTTAAAACCAAAATCGCGTTATAATTTAGAGACCAAAAACATAGTAAACCCATTTAAAAATCGTAAAGATTGCACATGATCCTATTCATTAAAGATATTCAACCAATAAAATATCAACTCACATCATTTGGAAGATGCATTAAGTATACTAGAGACTAACATTTGATTCAATCCAAGAATTGGACTTATAAACAAACTCACAAATCATGAAATTAGGGTAAGTTCATCACCACTTAAGTTTGCACGTCTACACAATATGTGAGAACTCCTGCCTCAACTTCTACCAACTAATATCTTAGTTTATGCGACTTATATCATCAATAAAGCTAAGAGAACATTGTTGTAATATAAGTGTCAATAGTTAATCGACAACTCAAATAATGTTTCATATATCATCCTCAATGTATGACCTCAAATTTATACAAGTTTCATCAATCTCAATATCATAGGACTGGGCAAAAATAACTGATTTGTACTGTACTATAGTTAACTGTACTATATTATACTAAAGAAAAATTGATCCACTTTTACTAAAAGTCCAGTATACTATTTTATGGTTCAATTTTTAAAAACTGAACTTATAACAATTTCAGTTCAGTTAACTGTGAGAACTGTATCTACTCTTTCCTTTTCTCTAGTTCCCGTTAAAGTGTTTCGTCTTGCCAAGAAAATGTTATTTAATAATAAAATACTAATAAAAGAAATCGTTTGCATAAAAAATAATAATTAATTTTTTAAGACAAAATTTTTTTATCACAAATTTTTATATTTTTTATCAATAAACATATATTACTTTTTAAATAATATTATTTTCAGTAATAAAAGTAAAATATATTTCTTTTAAATTTAATTTTATTAAATGATTAAGTAATAGAAATCATAAAAAAAAGACTATATAAAAAAATAATACTTTAAATATATTATTTTCTTTAACATATTCTTTAATATAATATAAAATTAATATATAATAATAATAATAACTTATTTTATAACTTCTAACTGGATTAAATTAGCTTTATATACTAAATTCTTTATATTTTATTGTGAAAATTGAAACACAAAATTAGAATTAAAAGTTGTATTCCAATTTTAACGAGCAACAACAACTCGAATATTCACGTAGTACTTTATTTATTTTATTATTGTATTTATCTAATGAGCACCAATAATAAAATAATTTCTATATACATATAATAATAAAAGAAGTATAAATAAAATAGAAAATAATAATATCAAATAATTAAAAAAATAATTTGTAAGACACTTATGAATAAAATAAAATAAATATTAAAATAAATTTCAATTATAAAGAACATGTATTGTTATATTATTTAGTTTAAAAACTAGTACAATTCAATTTAAAATTAGTACGATTCAGTTTAAAATTAGTATAGTTAGTAGTTCAATTCAGTTTATATTGTAGTTTAGTATAATTTAGTATAGTTCAGTTCAGTCCAGTTTGATAAAACAAAAAACAGTTCAGTTTGTGTGAACTGTTTTACAGTTCAGTTTAGACAAATTAGTTTTTAGTTCAATACAGATTTTAGTAGTACAGTACAGTTCAGTTCTATTTGTCCACCTCTATTAATATGCATTATAATACAATATAATTCTTTCAAATAAAACCAATCAAATATAAAAAGAAAAATTCATGTTTGCATATATAAAAAAAAACATATTCAATGAGATAAAGAGATTAGAAGAAAAGGAAAAAAAATTGTTAGTAAACAGTATATTAGTTGACCGCACAACCATGGAGATGGGAGATAGAGAGGCTGGATGGTCCCCAATAGTAGGAAACCTTAAACATCGCTATTACTCAAGATTACTGATAAGAATTATTTAATGGGAAGTGGATCGTGATTGGGTCACAAGACCATTTTGAAACCTATAAATAAAGGTCGAAGGTAGATGATTGCATTTATTGCGAGTTTAAGATTTTATAGGGACCCCTGATTGGATTAATCATTAACTTAAGTGTCATAGTTCCCTCCACACCCGGATGGTTTGTAATGTGAACATAGAAGAATTTTGACTAAGAATGTTTAGAACTATCTAAACTGACTCAGAAGAAAGTGTGAAGGAATATGTTGTGGATATTCTCGATCCTACACTCCAAACAATTATATTTTCACATGTAATTTGGATTTTAGAAGTTTTATTTCTTAATGTTTTAACATATTTTATTACATTTGTTTTATAAACTTTGGGTATTCTATAAATAAATAAATATAAATAGGAGGATTGTGCTTTTGTTTTATACAAGGTCAGTTATGTAAGGAGCTCAGTACAATGGTTGTATATAATATACGAATATATATATATATATATATATATATATATATATATATATATATATATATATTTGATACAACTATTTTTAAAGTTAATAATTTTTTATAAAATATAGAAATTTAATTAAAAATGGTGATAAAGAAACCAGATTGAAAGTGATAGAGTATTAAAAGAATCCTAAAAACATTATTGTTCAAAAACAAATCCTGAAATCATCTTAAAACAAGTTCTATAAATGTTTATTTTATATAATTATTACAATTTGTGTGCACATATCTATATGTGAAGTATATGCCTAAATCTAAAAGCATTTGGTAGTTAGCAGCTCTAAATATCACGTCAGTCATATGCATGATTTAATGCAGAGTTATAGCACACTGCACAAGAGTAATAGTCGGTGGAATTTTAAAGGGTACCAAATTAGGTGCAGTCTGTGATTGAAATTGCCTCCACTTGTACAATTCCCAGCTTCAAGTATAACCTTCCCATTTTAATTTTCACGATTTACTTTTGTTAAAGAAATAATACTATATGATGCAATTATAGTTAAATTGCATTTTAGTATGATAAAGCCGTTACTGAGTTGAAGGGAAGAATATTCAGTTAATTAAGTTATGAACTAAAATTGTAATGAAAAATATTGTAAGGTAGTGTTTATTTTTTTTTTCACCAAAATATTGTCGTTAAAATAAAAAGTATACCTAACACTTGTCGCAAGAATTTAAAAAAAAAAATCAAAGAATTTAAATTTACAAAATAAATGAAAAAAAGCCATTTTCATAAAAATAAATAAATGAACGAAGTAGTTGTTTTCCATAATTAACTTCTCTCCTTTGGAATAAAATTATGATAGACTATATGGCGTTAAATCATGTTGTTTTACGTAATTTGTTTTCTAAAATAAAAATAATATAATATAGTTGTTTATTTGGTTTAATTAACTTTTTTAATCGGGTCTAGGTAATAAGATGGAATTGTTTTAGAAAATAAAATAATATTGGAATAGAAATGGTAACTTTTATTTGATATTATGTATCATCAAAGCTCTTTTAGTAGAAAAAATTAGACAAAACTGTAAGATTTAATTTTTGTTGCATCTTTTTCCTTCTCGGCTTAGCCAAATTTCTTCACTTCTCGATTTTTTGCTATTTTTGGATTTTTCTTTAAGGTATTTTGCAACTTTAACCAATTTATTTTCACATCTCAATGAGTTCAACTTAGCTGCAGTTGCACTAGCACACCTAGGGATGACAATAAAATTCACGTCTGCCGATATCTGCGACGGATAGTTGGTACCCATAGATATTTATCATCCGTGGATTATGGGTATTTTAATATATGCTTATAAACGGATCGGGTGCATGATTTATACTATATGTACTTGCGGATATTCGCTATCCGCAAAAAAATAAAAATAAAATTTTAATTTATATTTTATTAAGTTAAATTTAATTAAGATTAAAATTAATTTATATTTATAAAGTTAAATTTAATTAAAATTAAATTTTAATTTATATTTAATTTAATTTATATTGTATTTTACATACTTTTTGTAATTTTATTGAAATTTTATTTTAATAATTTATAAAAATATATTTTTTTTAAATATTTGCGGTACCCTGGATATCTACAGGTTCTAAAATACTCATAGGTATCTTTCAAACAGATATTTGTGCGGGTAGCAGACGGTAGCAGGTGGATTATTTTTTTGCAGGTCGGGTTCCGATAGGCATTATCTGAACTCGATTTGACCCGTTATCATCCCTAAACCACCTCAAAATATTCAAAGAACATTGATCCAACTAAAAAGCTATTTTTAACATATTTTTGTATCTCATGCTGAATAAACCCAATTATAGGAAATCCTAATTAAAATATTCTATTAAAGTACAAAAACCAATTAATAATCCAATATTAAAGACTAAATGAAGGCATAAATATACACTCATCACTACTCTTCTATACTTCATCTAGCACCAATCTCTTTGATTCCATATCATCTAGTATACATGCTTTGCTTTTTAATCTCAAAACCCCATCCAACCCCCTCAACTCCCTATAACCAAACAAGTATTTTAAACTTTTATGACCATTGAACACTTGGAGTTGCGTCCCATAAAGATAATGCCTCCAAGTCTTAAAGGAAAATACCAGTGCAACTAATTCCAAGTCATAAGTAGGGTAATTCTTCTAACGAGTCTTTAGTTGCCTTGATGCATAGGTCATTACTCTATTTTCTTGCATGAGAAGACATCATAATCCCTAATGAAAAGCATCAAAATAAACCTTAAAACATTTACTTGTGTCAAGAATTACCAAAACTGAAGCACTTGTCAACCTTTCTGTGAGTTCTTAGAAACTCTATTCACACTTATCAATCCCTACAAACAATTGATCTTAGTGGTTAACTGTGTCAGGGGTGCTATTATCATAAAGAATCCTTTTATGAATCTCCTCGAGTAACCAACTAAGCCCACAAAACTTCTTATCTCAAACACATTCCTAGGACGTTCCCACTAAAGCATGGCCTCCACCTCGATAAGATTACTAATATTCCTGGAATTGATATCACATGTCCATTCCTTCACGCAAAACTCTCATTTGGATAGTTTGGCGTACAACTACTTCTCCCTTAAAATGTCATGCATTGTCTTAAGATGTTTTGCTTGCTCCTCTTAAGTTTTGGAATAGATAAAAATATTGTTTACAAAGACTACAAAAAACTTATCCAAGAAAGGTATGAAAATCTTGTTGATGTAGTCCATGAACAAGGTTGAAACATTATTCACTCCAAAGGGCATCACTGCATACTCCAAAAGAAGACTCATGGACTAATCCTGACCTATAGAATTTTTTGGAATATTTTGGTTCTATAGGTTTTTTTTAATGAGAGGCTTTTGATTATGTGAATTTTTCTAACCTCAACCCATGTGGGTTTAAGACCAAAAACCATAAGACCAAATTGACAGGTCAAATCTTAATTCAATCATACTAAATAAGATTAATATGATAAATAGAATCTGGCTTAGTTAATCAAGAATTAAGGATAAATCAAAATACCTTCAATATATGCTTAACATAGCTAACATATGTCAATTCAAGTAAAAGTCTATAATAATAAAGATAATAATATTTTGACAACATTTTTTTGATAATATTTTAACATCATTTACGTGTCATTCTATGATTGGTCCAAAATTATTCTACAATCAATAATAATAATAATCATAAATACTAACATAGACCAATTACAGAATGACACGTAAATGTTGTTAAAAAAAATATTATCAAAGTATCATTATTCTAATAATAATAATATAAAAGAGCATTATTTACAATGACTATTAACTCAATTATTCCTGTTTGTTATTGTAAGCACAAATCTAACTTGAACGTTGAAGTTGATGACAAGCAACCCTTTTTCCCAGTCGAGAAGATCTCGGATCTAGCAAAGAAGATCACATAGTTGGGTAGGAGGCAACTTGTATAACTTGGCCACGAAGAAGGAATGGGATAACGATATTTCAAGTAAATATCATAAATTCAGAGAGTATCTCAACTCTAGAACAGTAAACATTCCCACAAAGAGTTGATAGAACAAGGGGTGGGCAAATCAAACTGTATTGCACTGTACTGCAAAAACTGTACTGAACTAAAAACTAATTTGTTTAAACTGAACTATTTTTTGTTTTATCAAACTGAACTGAACTGTATTGTACTAAATTGTACTAAACTACAATATAAACTGAACTGAACTACTAACTTAATTGTAAATTGTACTAAACTACAATATAAACTGAACTGAACTACTAACTGAATTGTAATCGTACTAAACTACAATATAAATTGAACTAAACTACTAACTGAATTGTAAACTGCACTAATTTTAACTACTATACTATTTTTATTTTTTTAGAGGAAAAATACTCTTATTAGAAATTTACTTAAATAAAGTTTACTTAAAACATGTTATTTGAACAATAAATATTGTAAGAAAACTACTCAAATCCATGTCGAATAAAATAAGATAAATCGCATATAACAGTACTTATTTATGTTCCTTAGCAAATGACAGTATTATACACACGTACACGTGCAATCTATTCACATTATAATTGTCTCGTAAAACTTTATATTACTTATTAACTATATCAATTCAGCTATAAAATTACAAAAGATTTAGTAAAATATAGTATACGGTATAATATAAGTTATTAGAAAGAAGAAAAAAACACCTGAGTATATAAATTAATTAGTTTATGTATAAATTTGTTTGTAAAATCTCATCTCATTAATTTTTAAGGTATAAATTACATGTAGTTTATATAAAAAAGATTTTTTTTTTATTTTTCTTCCATAAATATTTCTGGATAAAGCTAATGCGGTCCTACTAATTTAAAAAGTATATGAATAGAATGAAAAATAAAATTAATATATTTAGTATAATTTATATGAACTTCATCTAATACCAAATGCTTAAAAAAAGAAGGCTAACAATCAAATAGTTAAATTTAATTTATTTGAATTAACATTGTAACAAAATAGACAATTTTTTTTAATAAATTTACTTGTAAATAATTACATAAGAGAAATAAAAAAAAAAACTATAGTTATTTTAGAACGAAGTGATTTTTTAAGACAGTACAGATAACTGCATTTAACTGAACCGAAAATTTATTAAGTTCCGTTTTTAAAAATTAAACCATAAAACAGTATATTTAAGTTATAATAAAAATAGTTCAGTTCGTTTTAATATAATATAGTACAATGCAGTTCAGTATTTTTTCCTAATCCTAAGAACATGTAACATATTCACCTATTTCACTTTATAAAAATATTCATTTTAGAAAGGACCATTTGGAAAATCCATAATAAAAGTCAATGGATATAAAGAACTCCCATCATCATTGTCATAATAAAGTCACATTTAATCACCATGCAAGAATGGTTTTGTAATTTCACACTACCATTAAATGAAACAAAACTTAACACTAACAGTCGAATAATAAAAAAAATGTTCTTTTAACAATTTATATTTTACAAAGTATATATAATAATTTGAGATTGATTTGTTTTAAATAAACATATCAAAGTAATAAAAGTAATAATAGATAATCTATTATAAAAAAGTTATTAAAAATAATTGTTAACAAAATATTCCAATTGTTTTTTTTTTAATTTTTTTTTCTCTTCCATTTCTCTACAAATCTGATCTCATCGGAAGCTTCTCTACGCTATAATTTCTTTTGTACCTCTCTTTACGATGGATTGGGCTTGAATGGCACGTAGAAAGATCAGTGGAGGCTTTTTCTTCCTCACACTCATAATTTCTAACTTCATTCCTATAATTTTTTAAATGATTATTTTATTTTTTATAAAAGTGACTTTGGGATTAACTGTTATGAAAATCTTTCATAACAAGTTTTTCATAATTTCTAGAACATGATTTCTAAAACAAGATAGAACAAAATTTTTGGAATAGAATTTCCAAAACATAATTTCTGAAACAATATGCATTTTAGAAGGAACTTTTCAAAACACGATTTTTCTAAATAGGATTTCCTAAACATGTATGATAGTTTTCCAGAAAAAAAAAATTTCAAAAAATATGAAATGTGTTCCGAAATGAGTTTATCGGAACAGGTTTTTTTCCGTAATGAACCATCTCTCATCTTCTTTCTATGCAATGGTGGCATGGTGCAGAGTTAGAGTATTTTGGTTTGTTTTTGTTAGTATGGGGTGCGATTAGTAATAATATCATGACAAGAATAAAAAGTTCAGAGTCTTTCATCTACACCTCCAATATTTGATCATACACCTCTTAAAGTTACCATTTTAACTTTCTACATTTAATATGTCACTTCTAACTTTTTCAAAAATTTCGCTAAATATTTCAACACTTCATTCTTCTTATACTTTTAATTTTTTTTTTTTTAAATTTCTTAATCTTAATAAATATTTTTTAACTTTTCTTTTTTTTATTACAGTAATGATATACCTCTTTAACATTGCATCTTTCTAACAAATTTTTAAAACTTTATTTTTTATTTATAATTTAATAACTATTTAGTTTAATTTTAAAATCTAATATAATTTAGTATTTTCAAATTTTAATAACTATTAAAATATAATTTTATTATTATAGTAATTATATTAAAAAAATTAAAACTAAAATAATTAAAATAAAAGTAATACAAATAAAAAAGAAAAAATAATAATATAAATAAAAATAGTAAATTATATTAAAATATTAAATTAAATAAAATTATTATAAATTTTAAATAAAAAATAAAATTTTAAAACATAATAACATCGGATATTGGTATCCGATACATAGTTATCAGACTTTCAATTCTGATAAGAAAGTTTTTAAATTTCTTTTTTCATTTATAATGTATTAACCATTTAATTTAATTTCAAAATTTAATATTATTTAATATATTTTATATTTAAATAACTATTAAAATATAATTTATATTATTATAATAATATTAAAAAAATGAAATTAAAGTAATAATATTATTTAATGATATAAATTAATACTATTACTTTAATTATATTTTTTTTATATTATTATTATAACAATATAAATTATATTTTAGTAGTTATTTAAATATAAAATATATTAAATAATATTAAATTTTTAAATTAAATTAAATAGTTAATAAATTATAAATGAAAAAAAAAATTAAAAACTTTCTTATCGGAATTGGAAATCCGATAACTATGTATCGGATACCAATATCCGATGTTATTATTTTTAAAAAATTTATTTTTTATTTAAAATTTAATAATAATTTTATTTAATTTAATATTTTAATATAATTTAATATTTTTATATATATTATTATTTTTGCTTTTTCATTTGTATTACTTTTATTTTAATTATTTTAGTTTTAATTTTTTTAATATAATTATTATAATAATACAAATTATATTTTAATAGTTATTAAAATATGTAAAAATACTAAATTATATTATATTTTAAAATTAAACTAAATAGTTATTAAATTATAAATAAAAAATAATGTTTTAAAAATTTGTTAGAAAGATGCAATGTTAAAGACGTATATCATTCCTGTAATAAAAAAAAAGTTAAAAAATATTTAATTAAGAAATTTTTTTTAAAAAAATTAAAAGTGTAAGAAGGATGAAATGTTGAGGTGTAGGATAAAATATTTAGTGAAATTTTTGAAAAAGTTATTAAATATCAGAATGTTAAAATAGTAATTTTAAGAGCTACAGATGAGATATTAGAAATGTAGGATAAAAAATTCAAAAGTTCATTGGGCTTACATTAATATAATATGATAAAGAGATTTTTTTAGTCTTATATTAAACCGTAATTGAATTTTAAAAACATTATTTATTTTATATATTGTAAATTATTTGTTTTAAAAATTGGATATATTTAAGAGAAAATAAATTTATTTATATATTTTTAAAATTTCACTTTCTTGTAAAACTAATTACTAAACATTTATTTTAAGTAAAAATATTTTCCTTTTCTTTGATATGTTTTATCAATTTTTTGTATTTTAAACTTCTTGTTTATTTTCTTCCGTATTTCAAACAAAATTAGATATTCACGAGATCAATTTCATGTTATATATATATATATATATATATATATATATATATATATATATATATATATATATATATATATATATATATATATATATAT
>NW_014542352.1:32498-34522 GCF_000741045.1 Vigna radiata var. radiata | reverse complement strand
TTGAAAAAGTTTACTCTTTTATAATCATTTTATATTTATTAATGTGTGTAAAATGAATATAAACTTTGTCATTTTATGTTACTCTTTCCAAATCTCAAAAGTAAAAAATGATTTTACTGTTTTTATCTTACACAATGGTTAAAGTTTATTCTAAACGCCTGTAGAAGTTGATTTAGTGAGATTGTAGAGGGAAATGAAAAAAATTGTTATGTATTCGTTGTCCTCCATTATATTTGTTGTTGCTTTGTTTGTGGTGCCCCATTCTCGTTGTGGTCCCCTATTGTGCTCGAGTGGTTGACCATATGTTTGGTTTTAACTTTGACCGTGATGCTTAATGCATGGAAGGTGCTCCAGTGGAAACATGATTTTTAAGGGATTCACCCACTGGAAGAGCTGCTAGAAGTTAGTCCAAAATTAATTGAAAGTATTGGTTGTTGTAATGTTTTTGGACTTGTTTTGGATAGAAATAAGATGGTAGCAAGGAGGTCACATAAACTACTATTTGGTTCAATGTTCTTAGTGGAATAACTCATTATTTTGGTGGTGCAATTGTAGAAAACATGAGTTTGATGAAGTGGTTGGTGTGGCTACTCATTCTTACGTTTAAAAAGAAGAAATGGAGTCACTTTTATATAAAAAATGTGTGGCTACACTAATATTAGGCAGAATTCTGTTTGGTGCAATGTTTTTGGTGAATTCACTCTTTATTTTAGTAGGCAAATGGGGAAAACGTAAAATATATTTTTGTTGGGGAAAGTTCATTGTCTTCATTGTCTGAATTAAGACATTTGTCTGCATTGATTGTATTATTGACATGTTCATTGTAGTGGATAGGGAATGTTGTTCACTACACATGGTCTTGTTCCAAACTTTACCAACGAACTTATCGAAAGATTAGTCTGTAGGTAATGTGTTAAAATTGATGGAATTTGTTTCTCAACACCAAGAGTAAGGGGAAGGTGAATTGGTGTTTTATAAAAACTTGCACTTTTTAAATCTTTTTCGCAAATTATGGTGTTTTTGAAATCTTTCTTGTGCAATAATAGTATGTATATGCAATGATAGTGAAAATGTATAGAGATAAAGGAGAAAAAATCAAACATAGTTTTTATACTGGTTCGACCTCAATACCTACATTCAGTCACCCTCCCAATCAACCTTAGATTGGAGAGTAATTCACTATAATGATCAGAGTATTACAACTAAGGCTTTACAGAGCAACTCTCAAATGTAAACACCTCACAAACTCTCAATCAAATATAGAAACAACAACACCTGCCAACAGAAAACAACTTGTCCCTATTGCAGCAAACCCTTTGAGATATCCCCTCTCAAAGTCAAGAGCACACCATTCTTCTTCCTGACGCTCACGTACAGGATAATAACAAATCCAAGATTGCAAGTATTCTCTCCTGATCAATCAAGATGCACCTTCATATATGCTAAAGTAATCAGTCAATGTAGTTCAGCAAACTCCTTCACAAGAATTCTTCGAGATCCTTCAAACTCTCATGTTCTTGATTCTTTGAGCTTTTGAGTAATCTGTAAACTTTCTAAACTCAATAAAAATCAGATATGACAATGTTAGAATGATCAAAAGTTATAAAAATACAAACAACGCTTCAATTTATAGTTACTGTCATATTAGGCGTAAAGTAATCGATTTAGTTAGTAGTGTAATCGGTTACAAAAAACTTAGAGTCGTCAAAATGGGTCACAACCCGCGAGCCAACCCGGCCCGTCACGGGTTCGGGCCGGGTTGGGTTTGAAAAATACAACCCACTTACATGCGGGTTAGATTTCAACCCAGCTCATCTAGACCCGGCTCATGCGGGTTGAACCCGTGGTGAGCCGGGTTGGCCCACCAACCCACCTACCTAATTTTATTTTTTTAATTTATTATTTTATTTATGAAACCCTAAAAATAAAATACTTTCTTCACACACTGTGTATACCAAAAAAGTAACCTCTGATCTCACAAATCACTCTCACGGTACTTGCTCTCATTTGACGATGCTCACTTC
>NW_014542352.1:29588-30778 GCF_000741045.1 Vigna radiata var. radiata | reverse complement strand
ATAAGAAACTTATTTGTATGTTTCTGAAAATTGTTTAAATTTAAATTACAGAAAGTTTGTATTTTTTTTATTTTAAAAAAATGTAATTAAATGGGCTAGTGAGCCAACCCGTTTACCCACCAACCCGTGGTGGGTTGAGCCGGGTTGAAGTTTTTCTGGCTCGCTAATAAATGAGCCGGGTTGAGTTGGCTCACTAAGTGACCAACCCGTGGTGGGCCGGGCCGGGTCGAGCCGGGTTACCCGTTTTGACAGCTCTAAAAAAACTGTTGTAATAGTATTACAACTAACTCAACTCATTAATTGAATGATCAATTAATGTAATCGATTAGCATTAAATGTTAGTCAAACACATTTAAAAATATGACCGTTATAACAGTTATGACTAACATTCAATTAGTTTTCAGACATAACAAACTTAATTGAATACACAAAACATGTAATCGATTAAGCTTTAACACTTAGAAGAATTTTAAAAACTTTCCTTTCTAAAAACTCATCACAGCATATTTGGAAAAGATATATGCAAACACACGAGTTTTAATTGATCTAACAACTAATGTAATCGATTCAAAACTACTTGTTTTGTCGTAGTTCAAAACTCAAGCTGTCTGATGACCTTAATTGATTACAACAATACTGTAATCGATTTTTTCATACAAATATGCTTTTGTGCATGTGGTTTTCATATCACAGAAACATACATTGTGCATACACAGATAGAATCACTTCACAAACACAATAGTATGCAGAATCACTAGTATGTTCAACATATGCATTCATCACTCATTATATAAATTTACAACTCAACATATGTATAAACATAACATACACAAAAACTCTTTCCTATTGTGACTTGACAACAATCATATGTTTTTATTATTAATGTGTTATCATCATCAAAAGCCAACAAATAGAGATTGAGTTCAGCTATCACAATGTTCCCCCTATCAACATAATGTAACCTGTTTTGTTACATGATTATCGATAAATCGTCAGTAATTACCGACAACTATGATCCATCAATAAATGTTTTAGACAAGATATTTATTGACGATTTCTGTCCGACGATAAATTAACATTATCCACATATTTTAATATTTATTGATAGATATCTTTCGTCGATAAATCAATTTTTTTGTAGTATATATATATATATATATATATATATATATATATATATATATATATAT
>NW_014542352.1:0-28558 GCF_000741045.1 Vigna radiata var. radiata | reverse complement strand
TTAAAACTTAGAATCCATGATAAATGAGGATATTTTTGTCTACTATAATCCGGTACACATTGTTAAAACGTACCAACTGAAAAACAGGCATACGCGTGTTAACAAATCCCATATATATATATATATATATATATCATAGTCTTATTTATAATTTTATTTATCATATTTGTAATCTCCTTTGGTATGACTTCCATGCCACTATTATTTGACTTTTGGATTTTCATGTTTTGCTTAATAGAATATTTAGAAATAATGTATTTATTGTAACAGGATAATTATATGCTATGAAATGGTCTTAAGGCTAAAATAAACTAGGTTTGGGACTAACACAGATGCTTTTATATTTGACTTTTACCAACTTTTTTATTCTGTCTTTTAAAAGCTCCATTTCGGTCAATTTCATTCTTAGTCGGTTTGGGACTAACACAGATCGTTTTATATTTTAAAATGATTAATTCTAATAATGATTGAAAAAGAAAGTCATATTTTATTGCAATTGTATATAATATCTTCATAATATAATAATTAATTGTTTTTAAGTAATCAAATTTATTTTATATATTTGTTTATTTATGGTTTAAGTCTATCCTACCATATGAAGTAAAGTGAATTCTCACAGAAATTTTATACCATTCTTATTCAATACTACTCAAATATTAAATACATCATTTAAACTCTCACTTACTTTAATCAAATTTATTGAATAAATCAAATGTTCCAATATAAAATCAGCTTTTTCTATAAATATTTGAGGAATGTCGGATTTAGCAAAACACTTTTTTTTCCGCTATCTTAAATGATACAAAAAAAAGTAAATACTTGGCAAACGAGATGAAAATTGTCAAGTCAAATTCCACCATGATTATAAAAACAAACAGAAGTTGAAAATAACCATAACATGTATGGGAATCAAAATTGAAGTGCGAAAAAAATGATGCTGGAAAACCCACATTTGAACATCCCCAACCAACCGTAAGATGTATAAAATATCCCCAAAACAAGATACGAAACAAATGAACAATGATGCCCCAAGCTATATCCATCTAACCACAACACAGTGACAATTTACAGGAATAGAAAAATACATTTCAAAGCAGAACTAAGGTTCTGAAACTATCAAATGTATTGAACCAACCATTAGTTGTCATCTTCATGATTTATCCAACTGTTTACATCATCGAGCAGCTTGTAGACGCTGAAATGGTTAACCCTTATCTTCCACTCTCCTTTAGTAGGATCATATGATACAAATTCAGCACCTTGGTCCTCAGCCTTTCTCTTGAGCATCTCCTTGTATTTCTCAATCTTTGGTCCTTCTGTATACTGATGTCCAGTTTTTTTGTCGAAGCATTTGATGTTGAGTAGTGTGACCTCAGCAGGCTTATTCAGACCTTGTCCAACAGGAGGTTTCTTAGAATCATCCATGTATACAATCACCTCCCTGTTGTTAAACTGAATCAGGGACTCCAAATCAAGCCCTCGTACATCCGTTTCACCCAAGAATCTGATGCTGCCATACCCTTGCCTTCCAACCACGAAATCCTTCACATGACTGCAGAATCCTGGTTCGGCTCTTTCCTTGGCCGCCAGTTCATGTATCCTAGGCAGTGTATAGTAATCAGATCGCCGAAGTTTTGGCATTAGTGCCTCAACGTCAGCCCCGTGCTCATACACAATGGCAGCCTCGCCAGCTCTGTGACCACTCAGTGTCTTGTACATGTCTGCCTTTTGTGAAGAATGATCTTCATTGCTCCCGTTGGATGTTGGCTTTGTCGCTGTATGCTGACCTTGCTCCTTCACAACACCGTTTTCTACACCAATCTCTGCAATCATTTACAGAAATTATGGCACAGAAATTAAAGAGCACAAAAATGGGACAACAGCTATATTATATAAATACATTAAATACTGGAAATTCATAAGGACCACGTACTATCTTTGTCTTGTGAGCTGGTTCTATCAGGAGGTGTTACACTTGCCTCTTTAGAGATATTCCCTGAAAATGGCATTTGAAAAAAAAAAAACATGGGCACTTTGTCAGTACATTTATATATATATATATATATATATATATATATATATATATATATGATAATGATGCTTTGCATGCTTATAAAGTAATTTATTACTCTAACTACAGTTGTAGTATTTAGACACTACTCATCCAGAGGGTTTTCAAAAACAAAATTGAATACTCTATCCCATCATAGTGAAGACTGGTACACAAAGCTTTTGTTGGAAAACATTATAATCAACATACTGAACGAAAACTCACTACTCCTACAACTCAATTAAGAGAAAGATAAAACACTAAATACAAACTATAAAAAGGATATTACCGTTCTCATTCCTGGGTATGGATCTATCCTTAAAAGTTAACGCCTTCTCAGAAGCCTTTGCCGGCCACTGCTCCATGGGACTAATGATCAACGCCCTTGGATTTTCCCTAGGAATGAACAGAGCATCAGCCTTGGGTGTCGTTGTAGTATCCTCATCATCACTAAAGAATGGAACCTGAAAGAGAGTAGAGAAGTTAAGACATAACATATTCAACTCTCCATTAAAGACTATCTCACTAGAAACCTAGATTGAATGAAAAAAAAAAAAAAAACCAGCTAAAAATACTAACCCTAGGACCATCATTCTTAGAATGATATTTCCTGACAGGAAGCCTTATTCGTCTTTGTGAGAGATGTCGAGATGTTAATAAAGATGATATTCTAACAGGAGCAGGCTTGTCTAGTGCCTGAAATGAGGTGACATTGAACTCGTTACCTTTCATTAAAACTCAATTGTTGACAGCAGTTTGGATGGTCAAAAAATTCAATAATTATAGCCATAAATTAGCATAAAATCAAAAGTTAAAACCAAGAAAGTTCAATTACAGGCATGCTAGAGATTCCATATTGAATTGAAGGAGTGGTTCCAACTCGACCAATTGACATCTGAGGCATTGCAGGAAGTGTTCCAAATGGATTTGTATTCGGAACTGCTTGTACAACTACAGAACTCTGGGTAGAAGACCTGCCAAAAATAAAAACAAAAACTGATGAGAACAGCAACTACAATATCCACAAACATTCAAAAGACATTTCATATTACAACAAATAGGCTCCAATAACAATACACACACGATAATCCTAGATACTTATACAAAGAGTATCCTCCATTTTATTTAGTAACTGATAGTTGGGAAATACTGCTCCCAGAATTTCAGGAGGATTAAAGTTACAGGCAACTCTATCTTTCCATTTGTGTCCTTGAATCTATAGTGACCGATTTATATAGAGCCAATACTTGACTAAAATAGGACTACTTAAAGAGTTGAGAAAAGCTAAAACTGTTTTATTTTTACTACTTACTTTCCTGATACAACATACTACTGTAGTAATAGGGGATAGTAGTTCAGAATACCAAAGGTCAGGAAGCTCCTAAAAGAACCTAATAGAAAGTTCCCCTACATAAACATTATTAATAATAACATTACATTTCAATATTCCCCCTCATGCTGAAACATATACATCATACAAATTGAATTCTAGGACCCCTTTGAGATTTGGTCAGAATGTTTTCAAGTTATTCATTAGAGTTGAGAAACTCAATAACAAGATCTTTGGACAAACTTCTCTCTAATAAAATGCCAATCAATTTCTATGTATTTTGTTTTCTCATGAAACACTGGATTGGAGGCAATGTGAAGGACTGTTTGGTTGTCATGATACAACTTCATCTGCTCATTTTCACAAAATTTCAACTCTTGAAGGAGTTGTCTAATCCACACAAGTTCACATGAAGTTAGAATCATAGATCGATATTTAGCTTCAGCACTAGATCAAGCAACGACACTTTATTTCTTACTTTTCCAAGATACAAGGTTCCCTCTAAGTAAAACACAATATCCTATGATAAATCTTCGATCAATTGGACACTTTATTCATAGATCGATATTTAGCTTCAGCACTAGATCAAGCAACGACACTTTATTTCTTACTTTTCCAAGATACAAGGTTCCCTCTAAGTAAAACACAATATCCTATGATAAATCTTCGATCAATTGGACAACCAGCCCTATCTACATCACAATATCCTTCAACCCAAGTGCTTCCCTTATTCTCATACAATAATCCTTGTCCTGGGTTCCCTTTTACATATCACAAACATGATCAAAATCTAAGTGTAGACTTCTTAGAATTAGGACCATATAAAACTTATCAAGTTTTTTGTTGATATCTTCTAATGAATCAACCACAAAGAAGTTATTTAACTCTTCTACTATAGCATAGGTCTTTCCTATGTGAGTGACCATATCATGATTGGCTTGTTTGAGAGAAGTTACTCTGAGTTGCATCAAAGAGATGTTGCACCTCATTAGCAAATATATCTTGTGCCTTTTTCCAAAAAGACGAGCATGTCTTGTAAGGTCTCAAAATTTCAAAGACCTCTTACTAGACAGATTGCCATAAGACAACGCATAATTGAAGATCAAGCTTCTGCCACTAAGATTTTTCTTCATTGGGTACAGTAGAAACATCTTGTTCAAGATGATTATGGTATCCTAGACCAAGAAACCATAACTCCACGGAAGAAGACCAAAATAAATAGCTTTTCTAGTTACGTTTTGCAAAAGTAATGGTAGGAGTAGCAGATAGAGAGAGTGTTCCAAAACTAGAAGTCATTCCAAAGAAAAACTGACGAAGGAAAACTTGGCTTAAGAGTTAAAACCCTAGATATGAGCCACGACTAACAATAAAGAAAAACAGGGACCACAACACACTCAGGAGACTACAATGACAAGAGCAATAGTGACACGATGAGATTCCGGCACAAAGTGAGGAAAACGCACCCGAGGATGGCTAGAGAAAGGTGGCGCATGATGGTGCGTGTGGAGGTAGATGTGGTGGTAACCACCAAGGATGAGTCGTGCTTCTCGAGGCACGCCTAACCTTGACTTTGCCAGAGAAAAAGCAGCGACGGATGGCAGTGTCAGTGGCGGCAGACAGCAGCAACGGACGACAGTGGCAACAATAGAAAATGAAAACCCAAATGTATGGCTCAAATAACAACTTAAAGATTTGAGAAAAACTAAGACTGTTTTATTTTTACTACTTACTTTTCTGATACAACATACTACTATATTTATAGGGGACAATAGTTCATAATACCAAAGGTCAAGAAGCTCCTAAAAGAACCTAACAGAGAGTTCCCCTGCATAAACATTAATAATAATAAAGAACATTACATTTCAACAGGACTAATGGTGCTTTACAAGACATTCTAACACAAAATCACGTAAATATGCAACTTCTTGGAGCATGACCAAGACGGAGGGAATATAAGTTGATGATTAAGGGAAGAATTTATAATAGCGGCAGCCAGCCCCCAAAAAATGCTATGGCAAGATAGCAGATTGTACAATGGCCGCTATTCTATTTTGTTTTCAAATATATAATTTATAATATTTAATGTTCTTACTTCTTATTACTTCCTCCAACCTAATTAAAGACATTGCTTTGACATTTTATAGTCTCTCTTCGAAAAACTGTGTTCCACTTTCTCTTTCATTAATTATCTTTTTACCAAAATACCCTTAATTACTTGTTTATAAATAATAAATAATGTCAACTGTCCATTTCTCTCACAAAGATTTAGAGATAATAGTCTATTCATATGTTGTCACTATTTGTCACTATTCTCGCTCTATGATTAATTATTTAGGTGAAAGTAATTAAATGGAAAAATTATAATAGTCAGTCCCAATACTATTAAGGGTATTATGGGAAAATCATTTCAAAATACAGAAATTTATTGCAATTAAATTAAATAACCAACTTTTTCATATTCGCCAATTGATTATCAATTAGAGTATTATCAATTAGCTTAAAATTCTATTTAATTACTATAATTTTCAAATTTATATGCTGCTGGTTGTGTATATTTATGTAGAATCAATATTAATGTGATATAGTTGTCTCTAATATATAATAAATTTATATATTTTCTATAATACTATAGATTATAATAGTATAAAACACTATTGATAAAACAGTAAAAATGTTCTTCTCAGTTGCATGACTGTTTGGGGCGGGAGTAGCTTGATTTGGGGTCCAGACCTAACAACCTTCTCACCCAAAAACCCTAAGACTATGCTTCTCAGTCATCCACCCCTCTCACCAAAGAAAAAAGTAGCTCCATTCTATCATTAGCTGTCACCCACTCAAAAAAAAAAAAGCAAAACTAGGTCCTTTCTACCATCAGTAACCACCTCCACCTCTCTCACACAAGTAAGAAGTTACAGAACAGAGGTTGGCCACTGACAGGACACAAGATGCCCAGTCTGTCTAGTGAAGGCACAGGTAGCAGAGGCTGTCTAGTGCAAGCGCAAACAACAGAAAGCAGCTATTAAGCCCACAAATTGCCACTTCTACACAATTGTTAAATGTTTCTCCAGCCAAAATGACCATGAACAATTTATAACCCTTACAAAACTGGAATGGTGTTGTGCTGCAACATACCAGTATGCGCAATAGTTCGCAATTGCTTTTGATCATCCTACTCCCTCCATTTCATTGTGTCCTTTACAGTTTTGATAATTTTTCAAACTGACAGTCATTTCCTTCTTTCAACATAATTACAGCTTTAGTCCAATATTATCCTTAACAAATACTAACACTCATCTAAATTATTTTATTACTAAAGATAATTATGATGATATTGGTTGTAACGAAGGTTGAGTGGAGTGAAAATAAGAGGAAGGGCAAATATCCTATCTTCTTACTTTCTAACTCAACTTCCCCCTAAAGATAAATAATGCTCTATACTAATAAGATAAAATAGAGAATAAGATCAGGAAATCCTGTTGATGCGCCAAACAATTGATCACAACAGGATAAAATTATTATCTTATTATATCACAACCGGATAAAATAGTTATCTTATTATATCCTGACCACCAAACAGGTTTTTAGTGTTTTATGTATTCATAAAACATGTAGCGTTGGGTGAGCTTATAGAAAGATGCAATTATAGTCAATTAATTGTGCAACAATCACAAAAGAATGAAATAGAGAAGAATGTAGCGACATTTTAGTAAGAATTTCCTATTCACTAACTAATTTGTTGTTTTCTTAATACGTGCAAGAAATTCTTGAATGGACAAATAAAATGAAATGGAGAATGATTTATGCAAAGTATTTTTTCTTAAATTCATGTCGGGATATTTAGGTCATATATCTTGCATATTCAATAATTCCATGAATCCATGACACATCAATGATTGTGTGATATTAATTTTCTGGATGCTTTATATTTCAAAACTCAAAAGACACAGCCCGTTGGTCACCTTCAAAGGGTAAAAGCAACTAAAACTAAATGCAAGACTTAAACTAATTATAACTTACGCAAGTCCAAAATTATTCTGACCAAATAGGCCTGGAGTGCCACCGAAGCTGCTTGCACCCACTAATAAAACAGTCATTCAAAACATTAGTCCTTCAATCATTGCATGAAACAACAAACAGTAGTATAAACATAAGATAATATAACGAACTGACCAGGTTGTGTCTGGCCAAAGTTGCTAAAGCCAAAAGCACCGCTCGACTGCGCAGGTTGTGCAGGTTGAAAAGGTGTTGAAATGGATGGCTGCGGGTATGAAAGTCAAACAACAAAAGTATTAGAAATTCAAAATGCAGTACACACTTGAGCATTTGGCATTTCACATACGGAAATCCTGCCCTATGGATATAGCTTCATTGTTGCTCTTGTACTACTACTCGTTATTTATATACAATATTTACAGAAATACTAATAAAATACTTGTATAACTGGATTAGAATAATGTTCAGTAAATTTGTAAAGTATAAAGCTCAAATATGACCCCAATTTATCTTTGCTCATAAACAGTGATTTTAAATAAAAACATTGTATGCAAAAACATTATTGATGATCAAATGCAAACGAAATCACGTACCGCTGTTTGACCAAAACCGGACAGATTATTAGAAGTGAGTGATGCACTTGACGAGAAAATACTTCCAACAAGACCAGAAGAAGGTGAATTAAACAAGCTTGATTGACTAAAAGGTGTAGTCTGCCCAAAGGGGGAGGTATTCTGTCCAAAAGCAGAACCTGTCTGTGAAATTGGAGGGGCTGCAGAACTAAATAATGGGGATGACTGTGTATTGCCAAAAATACTTGAGCCAAATGGTGAAGAGGTCTGAGCAGGAGCGGTATTAAACAGGGATGGAGATTGCCCAAAGCTGGGAGCTGAAGAAGAGTTAGCTCCAAATGGAGATGGGGATGAGCCAAAAATAGAGGGTGCTGCTGCTGAGGTCGAAGAACCAAAAGCTGATGAACTGAAGGCAGGAGCGGCAGAAGTTCCAAATCCAGAAGAAAAGGGGGAACTCTTTGGCGCAAACGGATTAGAATTAGGTGTTGTGGAAGAAAAAGGATTAGCCGATGATTGACCAAACACTGGTGAAGGAGAAAAGGCATTTGTCTGTGTTGTGGACGTACTGAAGCCCGCCAAACCAGTAGACTGACCAGAGGGAAGTGGTCCACCTAAATTACATAATGCATTAAGTCAAAATCATCATCTGCAATGAAAGACAGAAGAATTATAAAAGTGTTTATAATTGTTAAAAAATATAAAATAAACCTTTGTCTCCCAATTGATAGTCCTCCCATCTTAGTTCCTCGTGACTTTTGTCTTTGTAAACAGGCATGGCAGATATGGATTCCAATTTTGCAGTCTGACCAGAGGTACCACTATCTGCTTCAGTTGTTGCTGTGTAACTAGCTACTCTACTTCCACCCCGTTGCTGACCTCCAAAACCTGGCTGTCCCATACCAGTATTTCCAAAGGTCGATGATGGAGTTTGAGATCCTGCAAGAAAATATTTGAAGATTACTTTGAACTATATTTGCACAAGATACTATAGTGCCTAATATCTTTGAAATAGAAATATAACAGTCAAAATTATAATGGTTCTTGAACTCACCAAATGCTGAACTCTGACCTCCAAAGGGTGAGGCTGTACTACCAAATGGACTGCTGCTACCAAATGCTGAAGAAGACTGACCAAAAGCCTGAGTGGATCCAAAACTAAATGCAGGCGTACTAGAGGCCCCAAAAGCAGGAGTACTAGAGGCCCCAAATGGAGTGCTTGAACTACCAAATGCAGATGTGCTTGATGAACCAAACATAGGGTTACTTGAAGCCCCAAAGGCTCCTCCACCACCAAATACGGGAGCACTTGACACCCCAAATGCACTCCCTGTGCTACCAAAAGTTGGGCTAGAGGTGGAACCAAATGCAGGGGTGCTAGTTGCACCGAATGCAGGGCTGCTTGTAGCACCAAAAGCAGGGGTGCTAGTTGCACCAAATGCTGGAGTGCTTGAAGCACCAAATGCAGGAGTGCTTGAAGCACCAAATGCTGGAGTGCTTGAAGCACCAAATGCAGGGGTGCTTGTAGCACCAAATGCAGGAGTGCTTGTAGCACCAAATGCAGGCTGAGATGATCCTCCAAAAGGTGTTGAGGAACCAAATATGCTGCTTCCGAAAGCCGGTTGTGATTGTTGTGTGGCACCAAATGGACTTGTTTGAGTGGGAGTAGATCCAAAACCTCCAAAAGCAGGTTTCTGACCAAAAACGGATGATCCTATAAACCAAGAGAATCAATTCTCAGATTGAACTACAAAACTGTCCCCATAACATTGTTAAAAAAAATGAAGACAGCAAGCTAAATGATACTAAAGAACTCAGAAATTCAATGAACAACCTGGTGAAAAAATTTGATGTAATTTTCAGCTTTCAGAAAGAAAGAAATGAAGACAATCTAATGAACAAACAACAAAAACAACCCGTAAACAAAATGAAAAAAGAATTCCATCACTCATACCACCAAATGACGATGATGAGCTACCAAAAGCAGGAGTTGAAGAAGACCCGAAAGCAGGCACGGAACTACCGAAAGCAGGTGACGATGAAGCCCCAAAAGCTGTATTGGAAGCAAACGGAGAAGACTGTTGTGCCGCACCAAATACCCCAGTTGAAGTACCTCCGAACATGGCACTTCCAGTTTGCGAACCAAATGGACTCGTACTACCAAACGGCTTAGGGGCAAATGGATTTGTACTTGAATTGGTCTGTCCAAAAACTGATTGAGAGCCGAAAGGGCTCGACGAAGACTGCCCAAAAGCTGTCGAAAGAACAACTCCAAATTATTAACGGTTTGCGAAAGTAATCAATAAGCAAACAAATACCATCCCCCACCCTTCACGCACACTTACAACCAATCAAGAAATACAGCAAAGAGCAGTAATAATAATAACAACACCAATAAACTATAAAACAATCATTCTCAAAAGCAACCACAACACTCGCAAAAGAACACAATTATCCTAACACCAAGCACGTAAAAACATTACAAATTTACGCAGAGGAGGCAATACTTACGGTTCGAACCAAACATCGTTGGAAGCAAGGTAGTAACAACCGCGATCTGAATCGAAGAATGTTACGCCTTGGCGATTGTGCTACCTATCCACGAGTTAGATCACGAGTGAGCAGGATCTTCGTTTGGCGGAATCGTGAAATATCACGACATGACGTGATTTCGCGAGTCGCTCTGTGAAAAAAAGAAGAAGAAAAGCATGGTCAGGTTCGAGAATCTTCTTTGCTTAGTGCACACAAACCCTAATTATCGCAGAAATAGGAATATTCGAAGTTACGAACCCCCTCTCTGTTGAACGGGAGATGGAAGAAGGAGGAGGAGGGGACTGATGATCGGAGAAGAAGCAAGGGTTTTTCTTTCTTTCTTTCGTTTTTTTGGTGATAAGTTAGCGGGTGATGAGAAGAAACGAAAAGATAGTTTTTGGATGAAAAAAATTGATGGGCCTACATCTATATAGGCCCAATTGCGAAAGCCGCGTAGCTTAAAAATTCCGCTGAATAGAAAACAAAACTTGGATTACTGACTATTTTGGGGATATTTTCTTTTATTTTTAATTTACCAGTGAAGTCACTTTTTATATAATAATAGTAATGACATAATGATTAACAAATGTTCATTTTTAAAATTATAATAAATTCTCCTTTTATGTGAAAGAGTATTTAGTCGAATTTTTTTTTTTAAGAAGTAGATAATTGTTTCTCATATTTTTTTCTCCATTTGGATTTTTGACAATCTTTCTCCTATGTTTGAGTTAGGGATTTACCATTATATTTTATCACAATATGATACAATTGTCTAAAAATACAGAAAAACATTAGATGGAAGGTGAATAGTATTTTTAAAATTTTTCGTAAATGACATATGATAGGTTTTCAAAAGATTGATATACAAAAGATGTTTAAAAGATGGTGTTTAAGAGGACTTTAAGAAAATGATTAAAGAAGCAAAGTAATAAATCACAGATTTTATACTGGTTCATTCAACCTAAGCTACGTTCAGTTCTTCCTTAAGAACTCTTGAAGAGTTTTACTAATCTTTAAGAAGATTACATGAGTTTTACCTCTCTAGGTTTATAACGAGTATTATCGCCAATCATAGTTCACCTAGTCAACACGACTAATCTGAGTTTTATCACTCCTAGTATACAAGTATTCTAACCACTTATGGGTTCAACCTTAGATAACTCGTCTAGACTTCTTAACTCAATTAAGTTAAACACCAAGTGTTTTCATTCTCTTTAGAATGTACAACACAATTAGTGTTATGAGCAAATGCAGATTGATAACTCTCAAAGATAGGATAGAAACAATACAAAAAAAAATTGAGATATTGCTAAGGTTTCTCTCTTTTAGAGAATTTAGCTTCAGATGATGTATGAGCGCAGCAAGCTTGTTTGAGTGTTCACGAGTTCACTATTTTTATCCTTCTTATCTTCTCTTCAAGCTTCTGTCTATTTATAACTTTTCTTGACAAATAACTATTAGACACAGAGGTTGACTTCATGTAGAGCAGGTAGCCTTTAGGTGAGAAGTCAGACTCAAGTCTACTTTCTTGAGGTATAGTGCTTTATCGTAGCTTTTAGCAAAACTAGTTTGTACGATGTGATAGAGCATAAGTTTTCAAGGAAAACATTCTCAAAATGTTCTTCATATCTCTCAATATCTTTTTCTTGGGTGTAATATTATAATCAAGTCTTTTTGCTTTAATGATCTGCACAAATGTCAAGAACAAGGTATACAAACATCAAAACACTTTATCGTACATGCATTAAATATTTTGAACATTGATAAGCGTTAAGTCGTAGTGCGTGTTCAAAACATTTTTTCATTTTTCATTTCAGTAATAAATGCATTATTTAATAAAGCATTCAACATATATGATCATTAGATGGAATAAAGCATTATATGTTTTTCAAAAGTTGTTTGAGATATGCAACGTTTAATGGTCTTTTGTTAAACAGTACATTTCATAAAACGTTTGATTGAATTAACACTGTTTTGAATAAAACATATTTTAAGCTTTAGTGTTATCATGAGGTATATGCTTATGTTCATAAAACACTAGCTTGTAAGGCGTTGTTCGCTTAGGCATTTAAATGTTGTTTATAAAATGTTATTTGTTACACATATCATCTATTAGATGATTTGATAAGAAAGACGTGTCTTTTATTAGACGTTGTTCATAAAGCTTTGTTCATTACACAATATAGTATAGAAAATGTTATTATAAGCTTCATTTCGTCTATAAACTATTTTTCTCTTAGACGCAATTTCTTTAAAACAACTTTTCATACAAAGTGATATTTCGTTTGATGCTTTCTGTTAAACTTTAAAACCTGAGTTGCTTAGATGATCTAGTCTCTAGACGATCTTGTCTTAACAATCTCTCTATTTTTTATGTTTAACAAATAATTATGCTAAACAAAATTATTTTGAAAAGATTTTTAGAACATATGTATCAAAGCGTAAATATATTGTGTAAATGTATTAGAGTGTTTACAAATTTTTCAAAGATATCATAATTTCTTTTAAGATTTTTATATTGTTTATATATTAAAGTTTGTATCAGAGCATAATGTATAATTATTAGAAAATTGTATGAGAGCATATATTTATCAAAGCAGGCGAATATAATCAACCAAGTATATCATCAGTTTTTCTTTAAAGTATCAAAGCATATAGTTCAACATTATCAGAACAAATGTCATTTAGTATCAGAGCATGTTATCATATTCAAGATCAATCATTAATAATATATGACTTCCATAAGTCATAACTCATTGATGCAAAACATATACGTATCATAGCATAAACAAAAACCTATGTGTATCATAGTAAGATATAATTTTTTTATGCAAAACATGTATATTAGAGCATGTCATAAATGTATCAAAGTATAAATTTTCAAGCATAAATTCATATGTGTATCAAAGAAAAGATAATAAACCTTTATCAGAGTATAAATAAGCATAAATGTTCATACGTGTATCAAAGCAAAAAGCAAAAAATTATTCATACATGTATCAAAGCATAAATATCGAATCTAAGTTATATGTATATCAGAGTAAGACAGTTTGTAAGATCAAAAGGATATTTTTTTGTTTCAACAGATAGACATGTACTCCCCCTAAATGCAATAACCTATTTCTTTTCTCCCCCTAATTTTAATAACATATTAGTGCTCATATTAGAGCATTGGAACATTTAATCAATAACGTATCAAAGTAATCAATAATGTATCAGAGTTAGAGCAATATGACATATTATGGCATAAGAGCATCAATGTTTATCAAACAGGTATGTTATGAATGATCTATGACTTCTATAAGTCAATATCATTAAGTTAGATGCATGCAAATAAATTATCAGAGTAAATATATCAAAATAAGGAGATATATAGCCATTGACTGAACCAAAAAAACAATTGTCAAAAGAATTAATTATAGAATTGAAACAAGATAAGTTCTTATCCTAATGTAGAATGCATGCAGAGTCCTTCTAATGTCATTGTTTAACTCATTCTTCTCTCCCTTATTTGATAAACATCAAAGAGTGGGAGGAGAGACAATCATAGCCTTGAAGATGGTGGTGGTGGTGGTTGGTCTAGTTTGGGAAAGATTTGGGCGATGTCATTATTGATGGTGTTTATGGGGGTTGGAAGTTGGCTTGTTGTTCTTCCTTGTTTGCTTGAAACATTGTGGAAATCCTAGCTCCTTGACGTGCATTGTTGTCAACAATCAAGTGATGAACATAGGTTAAGATGGTGTAAAAGTGTGGGTCAATCGGTAAGGGAGGTAGGTTTTGGGAGGTGGTGGCTAAAGGTTGTGGTTGAGAGATGATTTAGTAAGGGTTTAGGTCAGGTTGAATGGATAAGGTTATAGTTTGGTGTGGAGGGCTAGGTGTTTGATTGACGAGGTCAACGTCTTTAATGGTTAGGCTAAGTGTAAGTGAAGGTGGGAGGAAGGAGGTTCTTCTATGACAAGGGATTCTTCAAGGATGACAAGAAGTTTTGGGAGTGGAACACAAACATCTTGGGAAACTTGTTGCAACATCAAAATTTCAAGTCTTCCTATAATTAGCTAAAACTAGGCATGAAGGAGCAGGGTGCACATCCTTAATCAATTCAATCTTCTTCATCTTCTATGGCCTCTTGATCAAACAATCTAACACGTCTATAAATATAATATATTTCACATGGATCTCATATGTTTTTTTATATTTATATTTTCTTATGTTTTGACTAATTTAAACATTTGAAGAATCTTCTATGAATCTTTTTCTGATTTTAATTATAAATATTATTCATGCAATCTTAGATAATAAAAATATTTTCTGAAAAATATATATTATTAATAGAAAAAATCATAATTAATTTAGGAATAGAATCTAAACTAATCTTTAATATTAACTTTAAAATTTTTTAACTCATTATTGATGTTAAATTAGTTTATACTTTTAAATTGTTTTTATATTATATATATATATATATATTTATATTTATATTTATATTTCTTTTTCTCCAAATGTCAGACTACATTTAGAATAAAGACCATGAATAAAATATTAAGATAAAGGCAAATTGTTTTATATTATATATTAAGAATTATTTCATGTATTACGTGCTGTCTTAAACCAGTACCACAAGTACAAGGAACTGAAAACAAGATTGCATATCAATAAACAATGATATGATAATAAATTGCGTTTGCACACATACACGCTAAACCCATCATGTATGAACCAAACTCAACGTTGACTCTGCACTTATGAAAAGCTGGTCACCTACAGACTATTTTTTAATCTGTTTTTTATTCATTTAAGTAATTTATCCCTCCTTTTATTTAATAATCTATATTATAAATTTAGAAATCTCCCCCGTTAATAGAGAAAAAAAGTTCAATAAAATGAGTTTGAATATCAATTTATTAGTAAAAAAGTCTTCAAGTTTTGAATTGACAAAACAAGAATTTTATGAAAGAATTAAAGTTTCCAAGGAATAAGTAAGGATCTTTCTAATAATAGATCATAATGGTTTTTTTTGAAAATAAAAAATTCATTAATCCTGTTTTATGAATTTATAAATTCTTTCTCAGTAAAAAATATGAAATTGACTGATATTATGGCAATACTAAATAATATAAATATATGTGTAGAGGTGATAATCGATTTCTCACAATATTTTGCTTAAAATTTTATGTATGAGAAATACTTTTTTTCTGCACAAGTTTTCAGATTTTTTTAATTTCCTAAAATATCTTAAATTTACATGTTTTAATACTTTTAAGTATTAATGTTTTCTTCAATAAGTATACAATTTTTAATATTTATAATTAATTCAATTATTTAATTTGTACTTAGTAAATATAAATGTTTTAATATTTTTATTGTAACATCCCAATTTTATGCTCGAAATTTTCTCAACTATACTTACCATATTATTGGTGTTTTATTAAGCAATGATTCAGTAACACATACCTTAATTTGTCGAAAGACAACCTTAATTAGAAGAAATTTAGTTATCTATAGAAATAGTACAATAATAAAAAATAGCCACTTAGACAAACAATAAAATTAAGACAAAGTATTTAGATTAAATTCACTGAGATACATTACATTTGTTTAGTTATATTGATAAATTTGAATTTTACTCTTTTTCTATCCTTGATGTATGATATTAAGGATTCAATAATAGTTGATAAATTTGAATTTTACTCTTTTACTATCCTTGTATTTTAATTGTTTTATAGGTAAAAATACAAAATCAAGTTGAACTAGGTTAAAATCATACAAGAAGGGTTATAGAGTCTAATACAGACAAACGAATGTCAAAGTCAAGCTAAATTAAAACAAATTCAAATTAAACTAAATCAAACTAAATAAAACACCATTTTACCAAAAAGAATAAAAATTTACACACTATGTTGGAAGTCCATGTCGACTAGAGATAAGACAGGTGCAAATCTTATTTTACAAGCCGATAGGGTTGAGTTAGGTTTAAATTCACTTTCTAATACACTAAACCATCGAGACATCAAAATGGAAGAAAAATTTACCTACGTTAAAGCAAAAAAACACAGGAAATGAGATGAATACATGTTAGAGAGTTTAAAGGCTCAAACAAATAATTTCTGTACTGAAAGACAGTGGTAGCTATGGCACAGAAGTTACAGTAGTTTGTAAAGAATTTGAGCACTGGGAAAGCACAAGGGGTGCTTCAACCTGCATCTTCATTTGACTAAACTTTAGTGCTAGTAAGGGTTTTGATAACATCACACAAGTGCTGAAATTCTGTGCTTCACTTTTATGATTTTCAGCCACAAGACTACTGCTTCTGCCATCATCTTCTAAAATTTGTTCAGCTCCATCATTTGTTGAATTGAATGATTGTGAAACCTTCAACGGTTTCAATGCTTGCACCCTATTCAATATTGAGAAGACACTTTAGACTATTGACAGAGTCATATTCATTAATCTTTTTGTTCTTTTGCACTTTAAAAAGAAAAAGTGACAAGTTCATACACAGATTTTACATTATCATAAGTTGGTTGATTTTTGTAATAACTATTGAAAATTTAAGTATGAGTTTAAATCCACATAAGTTGAATACTATAAAAAAGACTCAAACTCGTTTTAAGGTTTTGAATTGAAAGTAGTGCTAAATCTATTATGTGAGTTTGATTCAGGTTTCATTGTTGTGTTTCTCCTAGTAAAATCCTCCTCTAAAAAGATTTATTAGTGATATCAACAAGTATAATTCATGAGTGAAGAATACTAAACATGAGAGATAGATTATTGAATATTCAAGTCTAAGTCTCATATATAATAAA
The DNA here is from genome assembly GCF_000741045.1 of Vigna radiata var. radiata. Lineage (NCBI taxonomy): Eukaryota > Viridiplantae > Streptophyta > Magnoliopsida > Fabales > Fabaceae > Vigna > Vigna radiata. The sequence goes on along the minus strand of NW_014542352.1, from coordinate 11,281 downwards.
ATTGAAAAACTTACTCAAAACCCATCAATAATTATAGCAAGAATGATTTATAATTTTTAATAGAACTTTTTTAAGAGTAATAAGTTAAATTCTAGCCTGCATTCAATCTGGCAAGAGTATTTGAGGAGGTTAGGATTATACTCTGTAGCTCCACTGCAAAATTGAAACAAATTGGTGATCATTGGTCAATGAAAACTCAAAACTCTTGTAACATAAAGTTTATATAATGGATTGTTGCACTAATTTACCTAAAACTTGGAAGTGACATTCTGATTTTTGGGCCCAACCTGTGGTCAAAGCTCAAAGAAGGCACTGCAATCAACATGGTTGTCATCAGACTAGTCCTTATGGTGTCAATTATAATTAGAGGGCAAACTAAACAAACCAAACACAATGAGAACTGTTATGGAACATAGCAATTTCACCATCACACTATGGCAAGCATTTTAAATAATTCTATGTACAGAATCACAGTCTATGCTATTACTGATCCCAAATTAGTGTACACTTTACAATAACCATTTGATAGCAACTAAAAAAGGAAGAGGCATTGAAAAAATGTATCTTTTTTCAAATAATATTAACGAAACTCATTGAGGCTAGTGAAATGAAATAAAAGAATCCACTCACCAGGACTGGTGAGACTGATGTTAATATTGCATGCTTCTTCTGCATCAGCACATTTGATTTTGGTTACTTCAACATTCAGGGGATCCTTTGGACTAGAGAACTTGGTACCAATTCCAATCCTATGAAGAAATTCACCCTTTTTGCCACTCGGTTGTCTTGAGATTGCTGTGATTGTCTTTTTGAAGAATGGCCAAATGAAATATGAAAAATATCCAAAATGACCTAGACTTAGAGAATTCCCATGTTCAGTTTTATTGATTAGTGCTTTATCAAGTATCAGTATTATGTATCAGTGTTATGCACACAGCTTCTGGTCTAATGTACGAACATGAACATTATAAACATATTAAGAAGTAGACTTTTAAGCCTAAATCAACTCTATAAAACAGGCGTGAGGTTTATATCTACTTATATACTTTAAATTAATCTTATCTTTTGTTGATGTGAGACTTCCAACATAAGCAGTGTGCAAAAAGGTTGAACTGCAATGATGCAATAGGTCAAAACAATTACCTTAGAAAACCTAGCCATCTGGCTTGGAAGCCCCACCTCCTGCCAAAAATGTTGGAGTTACACCAAAATGGTAAAACAATAACATAATAGAATGTTACATATAGATGGTGAAATCAAGGAAAAATGAGCATAGCAATTCATTCCAATCCAAATTATAGATGAAAAATTTTAAGTGAGGTGTATTAGAAAGTGGTTTTTAAGTCTAACTCAACCTTACATAACTGGTTTGTATAATGAAGTTTGTACCCCACTTATATATATTATAATTTGGCCTTATCTCTAGTCGATGTAAAACTTCCAACAAAGTGAAATCTCCAACAAAACCAAAACCAATATTTGCTTTACGGAGGTAAAATCATCATCCATGAATTATTTTGCAGAACACATAAAACTTAATTCTCCTCATCTCTAGATAAAATGAATTTCAGCAATTTGTTAAACCTTATTTAGTATGCATGCATCTGGGAATTTTCTTCTACCTTTCTGCCGTGACAACAGGCGTCATCATTGTTCACGTACACCCTTGTTGCCCATCTTTTTCGTCAGAAGAAAAATACAATTACAAGAACTTCTTGATATATCAAAATGGAAAAAGAATTCTGCATAATCGCTTCAATGCAACTGCATGTTTATGCTAAATAAGTGTTTAATCTTATGCAGACAAGAAATAAACAATTCCAAAAGAAAAAAATGTTAAAAAATAATGAAGAATAATACACTGTGGCCTGAGTCTACTGAATCGCCACAACAGGTATTATGACATCATGGCTAGTTGAAATACAATGTACCAATGTTTTATGTACTCATGCATGGGTTTAGGATTTATTCTATAAAGTATTTATGATCTATGAAAGTTGCTGTGTCATTTATTATATTTTGGTTTGATCAGTATATTAACATATATAGAACACTTTGGTTATATCCTCTACAATTTCTAGATGATTTTTTTTAATACTGATTAAATAAAATAGATGTATATCTTTAAAATGATATAGAAAAAACTATTTGTTTTTACTTTAGTAATTAAAAAAGTATTAAGAAAGGGAGATAAGATGATTTGAGTTATTCATTATTAATATAAAAATGTTTATAATGTTTTAAGGAGTATTAAATACATTTATTACTATCTCCTAATGACTTAAAGGGTCATATTTTATTTTTTTGTGGGCAGCTTAAAGATGGTGCAACAACAGACAATTTTACACAGGCAATATTAAATATTATTTTATCTTTTTGTATACTTTTCTTAAATAATGTTATTTTAATAAGAAAACAGATAGCCACACATTAGAAGATATATGAATAATTATATGAATAATGTTCCTCCTTTCCAAGGCATGAACCTTATCTATGTTCTGATTGGACAAGGTACAGTATAGTATAAAAAATAAGGTTGGAGTATATTTATCTCAATCTTTTATTTTAATTTCTATATTTATAAAATTTGGATTTTAATTTTAGAGTTTAGTTCATATGTCTCCACTGTTTATACCGTTAAAAAATTAAAGTTTAATTATGCTTTTATTCTTTAAAATTTAGACCAAAGTCCTTTTTTAGTTCCTTCAAATTAAAAAAAATAATTCTTTAAATTTAGTAAAACATGATTTTCATTAACCCTGTAAATAATACTATGCATAGGCTTGTTTGGACAACACAAGTAAGACCAAATTTGAGTGGGTAAGGAGTGGGTAGCAGCAGCATCACATGCACAAAACTACAATATCCACTTTGGTTTTTGAATTAATTTTTATATAAAACTTCATTCCAATTGAGTGCTTTTCTTTTTCATATTTTATTGATAAATAATCAGTTCAATACATAAATATTGGTATATTTTATTTTGAGTATAATAAAAGTATTTTACAATTTTCATAAATTTTTTTTAATCATGTTAATTTTGATTAAAAAATTTATTAATAACTAAAATAATTGGACAGTGTTTAACATTTAGCAATATCAGGCGAGTTTATTCAATAAAATGTTAATATATCATTAACATTCAATGAAGTCTTTTCTTTCCTTTTTATTTTGTAAATTTAAACTTTTTAATAACTTTTTCAAAGTTGATTAAATCTTATTGTTTAATATATATATATATATATATATATATGATAATTAATAAATATTTAATTATATTCACAATTAATAAAGTTTAAAATCAAAATTATTGTATCAAAAATATTTTTTTATTATCCAAAATCGAAATATATCTTTTCCCGTCCAATAGTTTCACATTATTTAGAAGTTGAGATTTAAAGCGATTTAAATACTTCTTTCTCCTTTCATTCTTCGAGTCACCTTTTAAAGATAAAATTGTGAAGAACAATGCTTCAAAGCATATAATATCTTAGATGTATGATGATTTACCTTAACTATGTCACTTAATACACTTGGGGTCGAAATAACAGTATCCATCATAAGATCCATAACGAAACATTCTTCTTAGAACTGATAAGAGAACATTCAGTCTTTTAAATGCTCCACTGAGGATAACAAAACATCTTAGACCTTGACTAGAGGTTTATGTTTCTACCATACCCAATAGCTTCATATCACTTAAAAGTTGAGGCTAAGGCAATTTAAATTTCCCTCCTCCTTCCACCCTCCAAGGCGCCTTTTAAGGACAAAACCATGACAACCGTGGGGTCGATAAGGGAACATTTTATCTTTGGGGCTGATAATGGAACATTCGGTTCCTTTAAGTCCTTCATTGAAGATAACAAAACATTTCTCTTAATCTTCGACTAGGGGACTTATGTTCCTACCACACCCAATAGTTCAACATCACTTAGAAGTCGAGGCCTAAGACGGTTTAAACACCCCTTTCCTCATTTCATCCTACGAAACACCTTTTAAGGACAAAACCATGACAAATAATGATCCAAAACGAACAATATCTCAGATGTATGATAATTGAAGCTAACGATATCACTCGACAGACTTTGGATCAGAATAGTGGCACTCACCGTGGAGTCAATAATGGAACATTTAGTCTCTTAAGCCCTCCATCGGGGATAATAACATTCCCCTTAGACCTCGATTGGAGGCTTATGTTTCTACCACACCCAATAGTTTCATATCACTTAAAAGTTGAGATCTAAGGGAGTTTAAATACCTCTTCCTCATTCCACCATCGTAAATGCTTTTAACAGACAAAATTGTGTTCGACTAAGCTTCAAAATGGATAATACTTCAAATATATGGTGATTAACCCTAATGATATCATTCTATGAACTTGAAATCTAAACAATACTATTATGTTAAGCTAAATATTTATTCTATTTTATTAAATAATATGAAAAGGAAAATTTTTTAATATATGCATGCATAAAGATAAGGTTAAATATGCTTATAATTTCTTTATTTTGAGATAAAATTGAAATTTCTTTTTTTAAACTTTGATATTTTAGTTTCAAATTGGAAAAATAAATAGATATAAATTTTTAATTCAATTACATTAAATTTTTTTAATGTGCTAAATGTATTATGAGAAATAATATAAACAATTCAAATATTAATATAAATAAAACACTTTTGACTCATGAATTTTATTTAACATAATTAAGTTAAAAAGGATGATTTTTAAAGTTTGGAGAACAATTATATCAAATCTCACATAAAAACAAATTTTAATTTTGCAATAAAAAACATATTTAATTTTTATGTATAAAGATGATATAGTGAAAAGTGGGAACATACGCGCAGGATGTTGGGCGGTTCCATACAAGTCCTGCGATCACAACAAGCTGTTACCCATCACAAAGTTCTAATGTCAGCAACAAATTCTACCAATCAATAATTTACGAAAATATGTTTCAAAAAACATCCGAAGCAAAAATCTGACATTAAAATTTAACAGAACCTCATCAAAGACCCCAACTGGACTGTCCTCATAACTTGCTAGAAAGAAACCGCCAAGAGTGTATCTGCATCAAGGGATTCAATTCAGAAATCACAACTTTCAAAAATAAACTTTTCAATAATGATACTATAATACACTTTTCCATTAATATCTCTTCGTTCCTCCATTAATGCAAATTTATATCTCTTCGTTATGTAATCTCCAAGAAACTCTTTCTTCTTCAAGCCAGAAACTCATTCCCTTTTTAACTCAAACTAATTAATCTCAAGAGCAATCGGAAAACTAATCAGTGTTGAAATTTAATCTCCATTTTATAAAGCAAGCAGAATTATACCTACCCAAAGGCTTCAACCAGTTTAAATTCTCTGGGAATGTATGCTCGAGCTTTCTCTGCTTTCACAAGATGGAGTTGATACCAGGCACTGATGATACATACATATATCAGACATCAGAAACAGAACCACCAAACAAAAGACAGAGCAAAACATAGTCACTACAAAAAACATGTTACACTTGCCTGCCACTAAATACCCATGGAGGTTTGCCATATCCAGAAGAAGATCTTCCCTCAACAGCTTCCATGAATCGACAACCCAATTGAACACGAGCTCAAATCTGTCAGAAACAGATCAGAAATCTGGAGAAATGGAGAAAAGAGAGTGAAAGAAGAGTGAGAGAGAAGAGGGTAAGGTGTGGTATGGTACAGAACTTAATTATATGAGTGGATAAACAGAAATTCTTCATCCTGCGTGTCCTTTTGTATGGACATAAACTACACTGGGACAAGGTTTCGCGCCAACACAGACTAAAAATACAAGGTGTAACTTTTGATTTTGGGTGCTGTTACTTTAATACCCACTGAATTATATTATTTTATTTTTAATTTAAAATTAATACATATTATTATATTATTATGGTTAAATATATGTTTTAGTCCTCATATTTGTTCCTCATTCTCAATTAGGTCTTCATGTTTTTTTGATCCCAATTGCATCCTAATATTTGTAATTTGAGACAATTAAGCCCTTTCCGTTTTTTTTCCCAATTGCATCCTAATATTTGTAAATTTGAGACAATTAAGTTCTCTCAATTGGCCTACGACGTTAGTTCCAGTTAATGGAGAGAGCTTAATTGTCTCAAATTTACAAATATTAAGATGCAATTGGGACAAAAAAAACATGAAGACCTAATTGAGAATGGGGAACAAATATGAGGACTAAAAGATATATTTAACCTATTAATTATTCTTACAGAGGATTATAAAGTAAGCCTACTTTTTAGAATGTCTTTTTAATTTTAATTTTTCTAATACTTAATAAAAAATAATATTTTCACATTTTAGTTTATTCATCTTAAATTATTTTATATTTTAAATAAAAATATTATTTTATTAATAAATTATAATATTTTAATAATTTTTTTAATGACAACATATTATATCTCATTATTTTTATTAGTTTATATATTTGAAACGGATGAATGATAAGATATCATGTAAACGAAAGTAAAAATATTATAAAAAAAAATTATTAAAGATACTTTATTAATATTGGTTAGGTGTTAAATAAAAAGTGAATTTCTCAACACCTAATAAAAAATATAAAAAAATCTAACTGGCCTGTAAGAAATTAATGTAGTTTATCACGGAAGATTATAGTACAATTTTTTAAACTAATTGATTTATTAAAATTAGACTAAAAAGTTATAATTTTAAGAATTACAATTTTTTGTATTTTACTAAAATGTAAACATATAATAACATTATTATTTAAACAACTAATGCTCATAAATTAATTTTTAATTGTTTATTATAATTAAATAATTTAACATAAAATATTTATATGATCATAAACAACTTTAATATATAAAAATAAATATACATATATAAATGCTGACAGTTTATCTTTTTATTATCCTATCATTAAATATGGTTAAAGTAGAACTTCTTTCTTTAAAAATACAAAAATATTTAATTATAAAAATAAGCTGCATTTTATTGGTGGAAATATTTTTATATTATTGGTTATGTTTTCTTTATTTTTAAAATATATGATATTATATTAATTCTTAAGAAAATGTACAGAGGAGACAATATTTTTTATACGAGTTAGGGTATTATTTATCGGATTTGAATAATAGAGAAGTGAGAGTATTGCGTTTATTATTGGAGCCACTTGCCAAAATAAACAATTATCATTAATTTATTTGGATAGCTATTTTTTTTTTTTCTCTTTGTTTTGTGGAATTCTTTGCCTTTTCTTTACCTTTAAGGCAATGATTAGTGGATCCAGAAAAAGAAATGTTTGTAGATTTTATTTGAAGTTACTTATTGTCATAATCTTAGCAATATTTTTGTGCCTCTACTTTGGCACCAAATCTAAGGAAGATCGTATTTGGGCCATTAATCTATGACGTAATCAATTTCATGTGTGCAATTGCATACCATACCACTTAACATACAACAATTTTCCACTTCACCGTAATCTTATGAACTTTCCACAAAGTAGTTCTCATAGATTCTCGAACCTTATTCCTAATTTTTAAAATATATTATATTAGAACTCGTCAGCTAACATGATTAATAGATTTAAGGAAGGTTGGATTAAAAAGAATAAAAATTTTGATACAGGTTAATTTTAGTTTAATTTATTAAAAACTTAATTCATTTAGATTAAATTCATGGTAAGACGGATTAGTTTGTCAACTTATTTTATTTTGTTTTTTATGTTTATTTTTAGATTATATTTAGAGTTTAAGATGATTTTAAATTGTATTATCTTTTTTATTTGTCTTTAAAATTTAACATAATTTTAGATTTAAATTTGAATTAAAAAAAATGTTATTCTTTATAGAATCGAAAAAGAAAATTATCATTAAATGAGTTAGTGAGTCAATTTGTTTAATCCACTAACTCGTGGTGAGTCAAGTTAGATTCAAATTTTTTCAACTTGTTAATAAATAAGTTAGATTTTGTTGAGTCACTAAATGACCAACCCATAATGAATCCGATGGTCCATTTTGACCGTACTTATTTCCCAATAATACTGGATACTAGAAACTTCCAGTTGTACACTTTAGATTGGACAATGATGAGTTCAAATGAAGAATTAAAATATTAAACTAGGATGAGCTAATTAAATTCAACAATATATAAAGAGTAACATGCATAAATAAATCTATTCAAAATTTTTGGATTAGAGAAAATATCTTAATCTTTTATATTGATATTAAATCTTTATATCAAATTCAAATCTTATTCAATAAAATAAAAAACATATGAATGAAATTATATAAAAAAACAATATCAATTATTCATTTCAACTCAAAAATAATGGGTGTCTGTAACAAGGAAATAAAATTGAATGGGATCTAGGGTCTTTTTGGTATGACCTAGTCCTAACTTGTCTTAGCTAGAGTTGGGCCTGGCATGATGGTGCCCTTTCTCCAACCTTACTTGCATCATTGGTGGAAGAAGATGAAATCGTGAGGTTAAGTGGCACGGAAGTTAAGATAATGATGGATGATTGAAGTGTTTTGGTTCAGATTTGGTGAGAGAATCCTAAGAAAGATGATACCAACTCATAAGGAAGGAAGCTATAGTAGTCTAAAGTGAATTTTACAATAAGGTGAGCTCAAACAAGAGGCATGTGCACATAATTTGACATATTTTCATCACTCCAATTCAAGCTGAAAAATACATGAGTGAAGATCTTTATTTATAGGCCAAGCTAACTCTAAAATGTCTAAACAAGGAGAACCCAAAAAAAATCTAGAAATTTGAATTTTGAACCAAAAGCCAACATGCTTAAATTGTGACTTGCTACCTAAGCAAGCACATGTTCAACACCATGAGGAGCTAAATAAGAAAACCTTACTATCCAAGCTTGTCTCAAATTAGGGTTTAAGAAATCCTAATTCCATGAGCCATACTCATGTACTCAAAACTAGGTCCATCTCCTTTTAGGCCCACTACTAGGCCCAAGCCCAAACTATGGCCTAAATATAAGGAACAAATGATAAATCCTATTCTAATATTTACAAAAGTGTCCTAGACTAGGTCTTCACATCTTTCTTAGCCTATATGAACATAAACTTGGACATGTTTAGCATAGATGAACATCTCTTGGACCCTTCTTGCCATAGCTCTTGTGGTTGGTTCCTTGGCTAGGGGTTTGCTATCATCCTCTCCTTCTTGAGAAGGATTTGACCTCAAATTCAGAGAGTTTGCCTAATAATATTTGTTACCTGCAAAAGGAATAAGATCACTAACATTAGAAGTAGCATTTACTTCATAATCACTAGGAAAATCTAGTCTATATGCTTTGTTGTTGACTCTTTTGATTACATGGAAGGGACCATCCCCACGAGAGTTGAGTTTAGACTTCCTCTGTTTTGGAAATATATCTTTTCTTAAATGGAGCCAAACCTAATCCCATTTCGAAAAAATCCCCTCTTCCCCTTATTGTTTTGTTTCATGTATCTCTTTGTTTGTTGTTGTATTTGGTGTTTCACCCTTTCATACATTTACTTGTTTAATCTTAGATACCCCTTCCTTGTGAATTAAGTCACTAGGAGTAGGTAGAGGTATTAGGTCCAAATTTTCTTAACTTGGACCAACCTGATTTGGTCTGACCTAGCATCAACCTGCCTTAGCTTAAGTTACACCTAACCTAACTTTAATTAACTTGGGCTTTATTCTACCTAACTTAGGTTTGCCTAAACTCAATCTAACATGGACATGGACGATTTTGCCTAACCTAGACCTAGCTCGATTCAAACAATGTGAAGTTGACCCCACTCAACCAAAGATGAGAACAATCCGACATAAGTTGTACCTATCTTAACCCATCTTGTCTTGACCATTCTAACTTAACCTAATATGAATTTGACCTAACTTGGTCAAATGTGGGCTAGAGTTGACTAGGCATGATCTAAGCTCATCTTGATTCGAGCCAACTCTATTTGACGTGGGATCTATCAAACTTAGCATTGCATTACCAATCCAACCTTTGTCAACCAAACTTAGAAATGTTGAAAAACATTGAAAATAAATAATTATAGAATGTGCAATATGGAACACAACATTTAAGTTAACTTTTAGATTTTGCAATCCATAAACTCTCAAGCCACTTAACTCAGTCTTTCCATTCAAATTTAAATTTTGACATTACTCATATTTTCATGGAAGTGTAGGAAGAAAAGACCTATAAATAGATATAACTAGTTGGTTTGTCTTTGTACCTTAATTAATTTCCTAAGTTGGAGACTTTTCAATTAATATTTACTTGGTTGTGAAAAGATAGTTTATTACCAATCTTTATACATATTAATAACATTGCACTTGTTGTGAAAAGATAGTTTATCATGTGTCTTTCTACGTATTAATACCATTGCTTGCAAGTAAATGTACAAATGAGATATTTGATCAAGAAAATAGAAAAACTTCAGTATAAATTACAAGGATATTAAATGAAATTTGAACAAATCTAGCATTGAGCTAAGTGATTTTGATTAAGTTTTTTTTATGACAATTTATATTTTTAAAGTATCAAATTTTAACATATGGTTTATTTTTTTCTTAGGCAAATGATAAAATATAATATCTAACATTACATACTACAGTTAACTTCTAATGTTTATACTTTTTTATCAAAAAATGTTCTTTGATTTAACTATTAAGAGCTTCTCACAGGAAATATTTACAACAAAGATCATTCAAAGAAAGTGTTAAATTTTCATAATGTCAAAAACTCCTTTGAAAAGTATGTTTGTCACTTTTGCATAGACCATTCATCATGTACACTCTTGAGCAATACTAAAAACAGAATAACTTAGGCTTGATAATTCATGTTGTATATAACTACACATTATTAGAAGTAGGTTTTAGGCCTAACTCAATCCCACAAAACAGGGGCTTGTAAGATGAGATTTGCACCTCATTTATATATTATAATCTGATCTTATCTTTAGTCGATGTGAAACTTTCAACACACATATATAGAACTATAAGAGTTTTAATGTTAAAAGTAGTATTAGAATTTTCTTAAGAGGAAAACTTATAACATTTAATAAAACAATATGAGTATTGTGATAACTTACCAAACAGCATATAAAAACATGTAGTCTAATGTGAAAATATTAAATTATATATAATAAAATACATAGTTTTTTTAGAATTAATATATATATATATATATATATATATATATATATATATATATATATATATATATATAAAAAAAGAAAAATAAATTATTGGTAGAATTTAAATATAAA
>NW_014542351.1:231626-234585 GCF_000741045.1 Vigna radiata var. radiata | reverse complement strand
TATTATTATTGTTATTATTATTATTATTATTATTATTATTATTATTATTATTATTATTATTATTATTATTATTATTGTTATTATTATTATTATTATCAGGGTTAAATATGTTTTTCATCCTTTAAGTATCACACGATTTTGGTTTTAGTCCCTACTTAAAACTTTGATGGATTTTAGTCCTCGTAGTTTTGAAATTCTTACTATTAGTCCTTAAAATTGGACGACGTTAACTTTTGTTCGATATGGCAAACGAAGACGCCACGTCTTATGTCAGCTATCGTGCCACATTAATTATTTCATTTTTCAAGTTAAACTCCAATCACCCATTGCGACGACAATCACCTTTGATCTTCAGAAGGCTTCAAGAGGCCCTGGGAGAAGAAGCATGAAACAACTTGCTAGAGAGAGCAATCGAGAAGAAGGATTGGGACTCCTCGTCTCCGACATCAATACATTCATCTTGTTGTAGTAATCATTGATGACACCAAGGAATAACCCAAGCACTTGAAACCAAAAAGATTCAAAAACAGAAACCCAATGGTTCGAGAACATAATCACGCCCTTTAGTAGTAACACCACCTTCTTCTTCATCGCACCATTGTTATTTTTCACTCAAACCTGCAAACAGATTAGAAACCCTCACACCCCAGAATCACCCTAAATCGCAAACCCCCCCAAATTGATTACAACTATGTTCATTCTCAATCATCAAATCCCCTGCATCAAATGAAATCAATAGCTAAATGAAGATTCAATACATGTGTTTCATGTGCTTAAATCATAAAAGAGTATAAGAGAGATTATCTTCGCCCATTTTCCCCCATCAATCGTTTTTCCTTATCCCGATTCATCCATCCTGCTGTGAGCACGAAATTGCAAAACCTAGCTTTTGTTTCTGTGCACGTCGCCAGCCTCTATGAGGAGAAGCCTCGGGTTGTGATGGAGAGATTTAAGGCGGCGTTGGTTGTAGCAAAAGGGGCTTAGCCGTGCACAGGTAAGGTGAGTAGCGGTTGCACGAACGTGATTGCTTTTGAGTCGAAGGAGGTGGAAGGACGTCAACAGTGACCGATGATAACTGTTCAAAAACCGTTATTTTTATACTTAATTTTGATATCAAATGCACCCTTGTTGACTTAAAAACTTGCTTTGACTCATGATTTTGCTTTAGTTTTATGAATAAGAGAATTGAGGGTATGCTTTATGATTTTATCACTAAATTCCCTTGATTTTGTTGGTTATTGGAATGATTTGAAAGAAGGGTTGAAGTATCAAGGAGTTGCAGTGGAGAAAAGTCAACCAGAATGCAGAAAAGTCAATCAGTCAACCAAAAAAGTCAATCAGTCAACCCCAAAAGTCAATCAGTCAACTAGAATGCTGAAAAGTTGACCAGAGTGCAGTTTTCTGCTGCAGGGAGCGTTGGGCGGTGAAAACCACCGTCGAGCGGTGGACTGGGACCAATTTTTCACTATTTTTCGCTTGGACAGCGTTGGGGGTCATTCTGGGTGCCGCACCCACCGTCGAGCGGTGTTAACCATCGTTGGACGGTGTACTATTGGACCTGGGCCAGTTTTTCTGTTATTTTTATGATCTATTTTGGGCCTGGACCCATTTTCTGTTATTTTTCTACCTTATTTAAAGGCCAGAACATCTTAAAGAATGTATCTTTTGATGGCTTAAGCACATAAACATATTTTTCACCCCTTTAGGGGAAAATTTAGGAAATTGACAACTCCCCTCTTCTCTTTCTAGGGTTTCTATCTCTTTCATTTCATTGTATCTTCATGACGATGGAGAATTAATCTCACTTTCCTCTATACTCTATGCTTGCATTGTTTAACTCATTCAATGTCATGATCACTTATTTTGTCGATATGGACACATACGAGGAAATCTAGACTTGAAGGAATTCTCTTTATTAACAATATTACCTAGACATAAGAATAGGACGATCAATTGCTTTAAACTTCTGTGCACTGAAATGCATGACTAATTGCTAGGGAGACTAGACATAGTAAACTAGTAATTGGGAGTAGGCTCTCTTCGCCGAGACATAGGGTAATTTAGAAAGTTGCATTAACAATAATGAAGAAGATGAATTCGTTTATGCATGAGAGAAATTAAGTGAAATCTAAACCCTAATACCATATTCATCTTATATTATCAACATCATCCATTCACTTTTGTGTTTAACCTTAATTGATTAAATTGCATGCATATTTACTTTTACTGTTTTGCATTCAAGAACCACAAAATATTGTTTTTATAGTCTTAATTGGTTAAGCAAGAGCACAATTGTTTAGTACCGCGAGTCTCTTGGGAAAATGATACTTGGTCTTACAACTTATTATTACTTGATATGATCTGGTACACTTGCCAGAGTGTTAACAACCAACAGTGACAGGCGGTGACCGTGGCTGCGACTAGTGGTGTCCTGGTTTGCGACGCACAACGACGCAACGTGAAGGAGCGCGATGCTTTCTCTCTCGAGCGAAGAAGATGGGAGAGGTGAGAACCTGACGTCGTGGCCGACGGCGACTACGGCGTTGATGTCGGCACCTTCCTGGCCACGGTACTGCTAGAGGGCGTGGAGGGCGAGGGAGCAGAGACGGGAAGCTTCTGGGTGGATGTCGTAGATGATGAAGTTAGGTTCAACTTGAAAAATGAAATAATCAACGTGGCACGACAGCTGGCATAAGACGTGGCGTTGTCGTTTGCCGCATCTAACAAAAGTTAACGCCGTCTAATTTTAAGGACTAATAGTAAGACTTTCAAAACTATGAGGACTAAAAACCACCAAAGTTTTAAGTAGGGGTTAAAACCAAAATTGTGTGATACTTAAGGGACGAAAAAAATATTTAACCCTTATTATTATTATTATTATTATTATTATTATTATTATTATTATTATTATTATTATTATTATTATTATTATTATTATTATTATTATTATTATTATTAT
>NW_014542351.1:203928-231471 GCF_000741045.1 Vigna radiata var. radiata | reverse complement strand
TTATTATTATTATTATTATTATTATTATTATTATTATTATTAGTATTATTGTTATTGTTGTTATTATTATTATTGTTATTGTTATTATTGTTATTGTTATTATTTTTATTGTTATTCTTATTATTATTATTATTATTATTATTGTTATTATTATTATTATTATTATTATTATTATTATTATTATTATTATTATTGTTCTTATAATTGTTGTTATTGTGTTGTTGTTGTCATTGTTGTTGTTGTTGTCGTCATCGTCGTTGTTGCCATCGTCGTTGTGGTTGTTGTTGTTGTTGTGGTTGTTGTTGTTGTGGTTGTTGTTGTTATTGTTGTGGTTGTTGTTGTGGTGGTTGTGTTTGTTGTTGTGGTTTTTGTTGTTGTTGTTGTGGTTGTGGTTGTTATGGTTGTGGTGTTGGTTGTAATGACCACATCCTCAACCACCACCAATAATGTCATACACCAAAGTTAACCTGTCAAACATTTATGGTCAAAATCAATGACCATAAACTAAGACCTACTGCTACTCTCCACGACATAATCACCCATCTCTACATGATGATGGGGTTGTTCAGAGTGTTAGGATCATTCCCCAATCTAAGATCCCCTACTTCAACACATTACACAACATAACCAACTTAGGATATTCCTCATTGGAATTCCTTTCTTACATGATACTTAAAAAAATTCATACTTCCCATATTATTTGAACATCATCATCACATCTCATACATAATCATATTCATAACTTTATTTCCATTTCATATAATAATCCAAATCACAAACCTTTCACAACAATCCATATAACATGCTATCACATGAAACCTCAAAGCATTCATTCAAGAACATCACCATCAATCCAAACACTTCACCAAAACTCACAAACTAATACTCAAGCTCACAAAAAACTAAAACATTGTACCAAAGATCATAGGAAAGCGAAAGCCTCAAAATGAACACCAAAAACCTGCACAAAGGACGCTCAGGTGCCCAGGAGGTGGCACTCAGCGCCTTGGGCATTAGAAACGGGCGCTCAATGCTAGTACCTCTGGAAACTGGCGCTCAACGCCTTGAAGTGGATGCCCAGGCATTATCAACAAACTCAAACCCTTTTTAGCTCATTTTGCACACTTTTCCCACAACTCTAAAAGGTTTATAGGACCTTTTAAACACTCGGGAAACATCTGAAAACTGATCCCTAACTCAAAAAGACTACTCGAGCCCAACTTCATACCTTAAACCATACCAAACTCAATTCTATATTTTCCAACACCTAATTTCTGCAACTAACAACTGGAACAAGTCATAAGAAACTCAATAATAGATTATAAACCCTCACCTTTAGCCCAAACCTTCTAGTCTACAATCTCACTATTTGAAACCCTTAAATTGTGCATAAAACCAGGCCACCACACCCTCATAACTCCTCTGCTACATAATAAACCCTATTTTACTAGTTTTAACGCTCCAACAAGTCTTAATTGAAAAAAACATCAACCCCAAACATCAGGCTTCTCTCTAAAGCCCCTCCTCTAGAAATTCCACTATCAAGACCCCAATTTAAGACTCAAAGACTAGCCAAGACTATTATCATTCACTCCCTTAAGTTTCAATAGTATTATCCAACCAATTATAACCTCAACTTCACCATTTCGAGCAATAAAAAAAGACACAATCAACAAACAACTTAAGCAAAGTTCTTTTAATATCATACAAAGCATTTTCTAAACAAACTCACACAATCATGCCATAATTACAACATAATTTCAACTAGATCAATCCATCAATTCACTTAATCATACCAACTCATATTATCAACATACTTAAAACTTAAAAACATGGTATTTAGCTTCCCTTACCTCTTAGAACTCCAACTAGCTATAGAACCCGACTTTTCTCCTTCATCTCAAAGAGACCAAACAACACCTACAAACCATGAAAACATGGTCAAAGTATACCATTAGAACCACTGATCAGTAGAGAATCTAAGAGGAATCTCAAATCAAACATGCGACAGAGAAAAACCCTACATGCATACAAAAACATGAAACCAGAGAAAAAAAGTAGAAAACTAACTTACTCTTTTTAAGAAACTGATTAGTCAGACTTGAAGACCTCACCGCAAGGATCACACAAGCGGTCTCTAATCTTCAAATTTATGAACAGGGTGAAAGAACCCTTAAAGAGAAGGCATATGACTCTAGAAAAGTGGTTTCTAGAAAAATGGTGTTTTTTAAAAATAACGAAACTCATTTATAACCATCTGTTTTATATTAAAACATTTTAATATTAAAATAATACAATCTTATTATTTTTAACTCACTACCACTTCTAAAATATCATTTTCTAGGTCTTCACAGGTTTGGTTTTATGTCATGTTATCAAGTGTTTATTTCCAGTTCATATTGATAAATTATGTAGAAACTAAAACAATTGCATGCTCTTCTCTTTAAGGGTTTATAATTGAATCTTTGAAAAATCTTGAAAGGTTTATAATTGAAGAAAAAGTAGAAGATTCTTGCTGCATATGTCTTGAAGAACTTGCAATTAGGTCAAGAGCAATTTGCACACCTTACCCATGTTCTCATATCTTTCATCACCATTGCATCACAAAATGGCTCGACATCAATCACACTTGTTTTTTTGTGTAGTAGGAATATATAGTTTTTTTGTCGTAGGAATATATAGTTTTTCAATCTGCAATATCTGTACTTAGATTTTGTATTGTCAATTTCCAATCAATTTATTAAGTTTTAACATCTATTAATCTCATTACTTTAAAAAACACACAACAATGATGTTGTGCTATTGTTTTAGTATATTATAATGCAAATCTTGGTCACGAATCAACATTAATTCTATGTACAGTTTATGTAATAAGATTTATGACAGTTTCTAATATTTTCTAAAAAAAAATTTAGCGATAGTATATATGGATTGTTTTTAACTATCTTATAATAAAGGTTTAATACCTATTTTGGTCCCTCCTTTGGGAGGGTTTGTTCAAAGTGGTCCCTCCTTTTTTCAAAAGTTCACTTAAGTCCTACCTTTTGCAAAAACTGTTCAAAGTGGTCCTTTTCGCTAACGGCGTTAAGGTCATTAACGGCAGACGTGCCAGGTGTCTAACATCTGCTGATTTGGCATTGTTAATTGTTTTTAAAAAAATATATAATGATGACGTGAAAATGTATATAATTAGGGTTGGGAATTAATTCTGAGTATCCCTAATTACTCTCTCAACACACATTTGGGGTAATTAATTATGATTATCCCTAATTACTCTCAAATTGGGAATTTCCATTCTCAAAAATCAAATGCAGAAACCTTTCTTCTTCCTTGTGCCGCTACCCTCATGTGACCTGGGTCATTCTAAGGCTAAGTGTTTTACCAAGAGCATCGAGGTAATTAAAAACAATCCCTCTCCGTCTGTCGCTATGAATCATGAAAAAGAGAACCTTCTATCTAGGAGCAATTCTTCGGGATCCAAGATGGTGCCGAATGACGCAATGGGCAACCATGGATTCAAGGTTCGAGACCTTGGGAAAATTTTGCGTCTTGCTTGGGCCAAGAACAAGGTTACTTGGAAGAGTTTTGTTGTGCCAATACGAAAAATTGTTGTGGTCAGAGTGAATGGTTAGATAAACCAAGAATTCCAGAGGCACAGTTGCCCTCAGTTTCTAGAGGCCTTGATTTAAATGTTGTTTCAGTTCCAGATTCTCGGCCTCCATCTTATCATCACCGTGCCACCATTGCTTTTGCTTGTTCAAGCCACCGAACACAACAAAACCTCCTCCATGGCATCGGCAGAATTACCATCTTCATCACGCGAAACTCCTCGCGTCTCAACCTGAAACGCAGAAAACCAGAAACCAAACAAAACCCAGAAACGTGAAACCATCTCCTTCCTCGCATCCTCATTGTGAGAGCGAAACCCTAAACGCGACATTCTCCAATCTGCGAGCAGCGCCTAGGGAAGATTTCAAATCCCAATTGAAATCGTAAATTTGGATCACAAATTGGGAACTTAGGGGTTTGATTTTAGGGTTTTTGAAATTGTAAATTTTTCTTTTGGGATTTTTATTCTTGATTTTTCTGGTGTTGCGATTGGAGGGGTTGAGATTTTTCATTTTTCTATGGCGGCTGACGGTAATGGCCATGAGGGTAGCGGCACAAGGAAGAAGAAAGGTTCCTGCATTTGATTTTTGAGAATGGAAATTCCCAATTTGAGAGTAATTAGGGATAATCATAATTAATTACCCCAAATGTGTGTTGAGAGAGTAATTAGGGATAGTCAGAATTAATTCCCAACCCTAATTATATACATTTCCACATCATCATTATATATTTTTTAAAAAACAATTAACAATGCCAAATCAGCAGATGTTAGACACCTGGCACGTCTGCCGTTAATGACCTTAACGCCGTTAGCGAAAAGGACCACTTTGAACAGTTTTTACAAAAGGTAGGACTTAAGTGAACTTTTGAAAAAAGGAGGGATCACTTTGAACAAACCCTCCCAAAGGAGGGACCAAAATAGGTATTAAACCTATAATAAATTAGGGTTAAATATGTTTTTAGTCCCTATATATTGATGCGATTTTGGTTTTAGTCTATTTTCAAATTATGGTACAATTTAGTCCTTGAACTTTAGAAAACTCTGGTTTTAGTCCTTTTTACCGAATTTTTTTAACTTTATTTGTTGTTCCAAGCACGTTTCTCAGTTAACATTAAAGCAAAAATATGTCAAACAGTGTAAACAATCCAAATGCTTCTCAGTTAACATTAAAACAAAAATGTGTCAAACAGTGTAAACAATCCAAATGCTATAATGTAACATGTTTGAAACAACAAATGAAATTAAAAAAATTCGGTAAAAAGGACTAAAACCAGAGTTTTCTAAAGTTGAAAGACTAAATTGTACCATAATTTGAAAATTGACTAAAACCAAAATCGCATCAATATATAGGGACTAAAAACATATTTAACCCAATAAACTATCATCGCAAAACAATATTTTCACAATAAGAAGATTTTATGAAATGTTCGATTAAGAAATACAAAATCGTTTTAGAACCTTTTGGATTGCTGTTTCAGAAAGAAAAAAACATGGATTATGGAAGAGAAATGTTAAAAAAAATTTATAAATATTTTGTTGGTTTTAAACTTCCTATTTATCGGTCAAACATTCTGAAATGTATTTATAATTTATTTATTTATAACAAACAAATATTATGGAATGATGAATTAGAACAATTAAAGATCAATTCTAAAATATATATAATTTGGAAACATTATTTGAATTTTTCATTTATAAATATACTTTTCTATAATATCTCTACTGCGATCATAAATATTTCAATACTTTCTGAAAAAAAGTTATTTCAAAAAAATAAAATTTTTAAAATATGAATTTCAACCTGTATAATAAAGGAGTGGCTCAGAAGAACAAAACATTTTCATAAAAAATTGAGAAACATAATAAGTGAAATATAGTTGGTAACAATGCATATATCAAAATTTACAGTAATTATTAACTGATAAAATAAGTTTATGTTTAAATACAAATAAATAATACTATTTTTTAAATTACACTCTTCTCGTTTTAGAAAATTCAAATCTGTACAAAAATTACTTATAATTATTTTTATGACAAGAATATTAGTGTGAGGCATTTTTACACTTTTCTTTTAAACTCAAGAATCTTGTAAAAAAAATGAACATGATTCCATTTACTTATAAATTATTATTTAACTAATTATTAGGGAGATTATTTTGTCTGATGCTGAACACGCACGCCCTCCTTCTGGTGAAATACGACATCATTATCTGTCGTTTTACTGCAACTAAACGAAGAGTATGCATGTCGTTTTGCCTTTCCTTTGTTTTGAGAAGGTGTAGTTTCTTTATGGAACAACTCCCAAAGGAAGTGGGCAAATATTGAAGATAAGAATCAGTGACAGAGAGAAAACGAACGAGGTAAAATTCCCTAACTTTTGTTCTTCTTTCATTCCTCATATTACCTCTTGTAAATCATTTCCATCAACTGAAGCTTTTCTTTTCCAACTCTGGACTCAAATTTTTATTTTATTATTTTCCCCCCTTTGAAATTTTTCGTCTTTATTGTATAATTGATATGGGTTTTGGTCTTGGGTCCTGTTGCTATGCACTTTTTCTGATTTTTGATTTTCTAAAAAACAAATTTTAGGGTTTTTACCCAGTCATGGTAATTGTAGTCTCTGCATGTTTTCATTCAATACTATTGAGAACAATGTTATTGGACTTTATGTGTGAAATAGCATATTTGAGCTTCTGCTAGCATCCAATTACATCGTATGAGTATGCATCAATTCTTATTCTTTGTCACGTGGCAGATGCCAGAAGCCAAGTCACATATCATGATGTTGGACTGTCTCTGCTCCTAATAGAAATTATAGATTTTGGACTGTAAACTATAGTTGCGCTCAATCCAACAATTAATATCAGTTCTCATTGTTCTATTCACAATATTTGGACTTTTTCATGGAAAAATCAGTCTAAACATGTCGTGGGTTAAAAATTGGTTTCAGAGTGGTTGATAGGTTAAAGAATGATTTTGGGTGTAGACTGGTCCAAAAGCAGTTTGATCTGCTAATTGAATCATATTATTGGTTTGCAATGGTTTAACACTGATAGATACCCATTAGTTAATTAGCTATATTAGTAATTAGTAAGCTGAGCAACACAAGTTTTATGTTGAAACCAAGGGGAATGAGCTTGCAGTTAATGCAGTTAATTAAATAACTTAATCTTAAATGTGTTGCCATAAAATTTTTTAGTAACGAATTTTGGAAATGACAATAGTCACCCCTTTGCAGTAATTGAAATGCATGCGTTTTGACAGTTTGGGATTCTTATTCTCCAAAGCTGAAATCAATGATCTAAGTACTGTTTAATTTTTTTCTTCCTTTTGGAACATATTATCTACTGCCAAAGGCTTGAGGTTGAACCAATGGATTGTTCAGCTGCAAGAAAGACTCAAAAGGCTGACCGAGAAAAGTTAAGGAGGGATCGACTCAATGAGCAGTTTGTAGAACTGGGTAACGTTTTAGGTAAATCAAGTTTCACCTTTTCACATTGGAAATTTAATTGATACTAGCATTTCTGTCGTACTGGTAAGGGAATTAACAAAAAGAAGTTCGGGTTACAATTGAAAATTACTGAATAATATGGGTGTTAAAAAAAATGAGTGAAACAGTATTACAAAAGCAGTATTTCCTCTGTCCGATGGCTACAAACTTCCTGAACATGCCTGATACTACTGTATACCCTCTTCGTTCCTTTAATTTTCACCTTCCTTTTCTGGTTCCAGCACCAACCTATTCGATGAAAAATAATGAAAAAGCGAGTATACTATTGAAAATGTTATATTTATTCTCTGCCTTTTATATTACTTAAAACCATTTTTGCTACTTTATCCTCCACCCTTTTTCTCCCCTACACCTGCCTGCCTATAGAAAGTAAGCTGTGTGAAGCTTAAAATTTCATGCTTTAGATTGATTTATTATTTGCATCGTGAACTATTTTGCAGAGCATTCATGCAGTATTTGTTTTATAATTATTACAGCAAGATTAGGTCTTTTGATTTTAGACTAAGGGCAATTGATGTTTTTGAATTATCATAACATTTTGAATGGATTGTTCTGGTTTTCCTTTCCTTGACTGGTGTACTTTTGTGCCCTTAAAGTACTTTAATACTGCAGCTGTCAGGTTTTCTTTTGGAAAAGGGATTTTTCCTTTTATTTTCGCATTTGTATGATTTAATTTAGCTTTTTTAATTAACCTGATTATAGTTTTGATTATTTTAAACCACATTAACCATGCAGCAGAGGTTAACAAGAGGATTTACAACTGCTGATATTTTGTCTCATATACCTGTTATTTCTTTGGAATGTATTCGTGTGTTTTCCATTTAATGTTAAAAGCTGATAAAACAATAAATCTCTTAAATCACTCTCTGCTGTGGAGATTCTGAAATGCAGACCCTGACAGGCCCAAAAATGACAAAGCAACCATTCTAAGTGATACAATTCAATTGCTGAAGGACCTTACTTCTCAAGTTAGTAAACTCAAAGAAGAATATGCTACACTAAATGAAGAATCTCGTGAGGTAATATTTTTATTTGATAAATTACCTGTCTTGATACTGTTGGGACTAATGAAAATAATTAAGATATCATTCCATTTTTAGTTGACTCAGGAGAAGAATGATCTCAGAGAAGAAAAGGCTTCTCTTAAATCGGATATTGACAACTTGAATAATCAGTATCAGCAGCAGCTCAGGACTATATTTCCATGGACTGCAATGGATCATTCAGTTGTAATGGCTCCACCGTCATATCCCTTTCCAATGCCAGTGGCAGTACCTCCTGGTTCAATCCCCATGCAGCCATTCCCCTACTTTACTAATCAACATCCTGCAGTCATCTCTAATCCCCATTCAACTTTTGTTCCTTATTTAGCCCCCAATACCATTGTTGAACAACAATCCACCCACTACGTTTCACCTCCACTTCATCCAGGCTGTCGGTCCAATGTGTCTGAAAAACCAGAGTCCAAAAGCAAATCATCCAGGGAGAGCAAGGCCGAAAAGAACGAGGATTCTAATGATGTCACTACAGACCTTCAGTTGAAGACTCCTGGGTCTTCTGCAGATCAGGTTAGTGTTGTTTGCTAAGGAAACTTTGCAACTGATAAATAGCTGTGATCATGGTTCTAAATTGCAGTTGCAAATCCAATCATGGTTGCAGTGCAATGGCGATTGCATCCACCACATCAAGAAATTATTTTATGAATACACCAGAAGTAAAATATAATGGTTTTGCAATTACTCTAATTATTGATACGTCTTCTTGCACTCTCCCAACATGCCACACTGCAATACCGATTCCATCAAATGATACCTAGAAGTTAGAATTGAATATTTGTTTTTTCTTGTGATAAAAATGAAATAGAACAATGTTTAAGGTTTTGTTGTGACTCCATTGCAACTATGTTGTGAACATATTGCGGCTCATTGTTTGATTGAAAATCAACCGCTCAGGGAGGCATTGCAATAGCAATACTGCAGACAGCAATTTATCATCGGATTCAGGTTTTGTTTGTGTACATGTTTTGCAGGATTTATCATCCGGACAAAGGAAATCTGGGAAGTTCTCAAGAAGGGAAAGCAGCTGCTGCTCGGAAGGGAATACATTAGGTAGGTGTTCTTCTTCTCATAGCGCTCAGGATAGCTCATCAAGCAGTGCAGTTGCAAGCAGAAAGGATAATGAATGAAAAAGTATGCAATTTAGTGAAGCTCTTGTGCATTTGAAGCCACAATGAAGATTTTCACCGTGCATCTGCTGCAACTCTGGAGGGTACAAGTCATTCGGTTCTTATCCCAAAATAAGTCACTTCTATTATCTCTTCCTGAGAAAGAATTTGGTCTGAGTAGGTTTTAAATGTTTAAGCATAAACTTTTCCTTCAGGGGGAAAACTTGAAATTTCAGCTGGACAACCTCCAAGTTGACCAGTGGGTTTATCTAACGTGTAAGTTTGTAAATTCTTTCACAGTGGTTAGAATTTCATGATTCGATACAATTCAAGAAGCCAACCATTTGTATCTTGCAATGAATTGCCAGTGGCTTTGAATTGCACAATGCTTAATTGATTAACTGATATCAATGCAATTTCATATAACTAGTACAAATCACTCGAGTCTGGAACTCATTATTTTCTTTTGGTAATTATCATAAATGAAGAGACGCTCACATTTCATCATTCCATCGTTTTGTTCATTCTTGTGAAGCCAGGGTGTGTTAACAGTTATTTTACTTGCTCGGGATTTCATTTGACTATTTCATTCCCTATTTTTATACTTGTAGAATCGAGATTTCACTCATAATATGAACCTTATTTGGCATGAACCTCACAACATCATGTGGCGTGGCTAAGGCAAAGTAAAAATGGAAGAGGAATTTGTTGGGAGGAAACCTTAAAGGCTAGAAGGAAATGTTTAAAATTGGGAGATGTTAGAAGGAAATGTTTAAAATTGGGAGATGTTGGAAGATTTTGAGAGAAATAAAGACTTGTTATATTGAATACTTCTAATCTTTTTAGGTTTAGTTACAAATTATACAATCATCCTCTATTTATGCTAGTGGCACCTTCTTAGTCAATGGTTAGGATCTTGTCACTACAACATTCATCTAAGGGTTATAATTCATTCTCTAGAATTTTTAAAAATATTCTTATAATTCTAAACTTATCTAGATATATCTTATGGATAAGCATTCCTAGATTTTATACATCATTCTAGAATCCTTCTAAATAAGATTTTTCTAGAATTCTATTTGGGCCTCTTCTAATCTATGCCTTTATAGGCCCAATATACAAAATCAATTTACATTTCAACACCCCCTCTTAAACTTGATTTTGTACTGCAAGCAAACTTCTCAACTTTATAAAGACTTCTTTCTTCAGCAGTTTGGTGAAGATATCTACTACCTGATTATGCGTCTTCACTTATTCCATTTGCACATCCTTGCTGCTGATGCATTCTCTAATGTAATGGTAACGGGGTGTGGATGTGCTTACTTCGATCATGGAAGACTGGGTGTTTTGCTAATGCTATTGCCGACTTGTTGTCTACGAAAATCTTTGTTGGCTCCACTTGTGACAAGCTTAACTCTTTCAATAGGTTGCGTAGCCAAAAAACATGGCAAACACATAAAGTTGCAGCTACATACTTTGCTTCACATGTAGACAAAGTGATAATAGGCTACCTCTTGGACATCCAAGTAAAGGCTGTGTCTCCCATGTAGAACACAAATCCACTTGTGCTCTTTCGTTCATCTATATCTCCACTTCAATCGTTGTCACTATATCCAACAAGCTTGTCATCATTAGAAATGGAGTAGTATATGCCAAAGCTTGTTGTACCTTTGATATATCGAAAAATCCTCTTCGTAGACTTGAAGTGAGTAATTGTTGGAGTTTCCATGTACCAACTCACGACTCCAATGGCATAGAGAATGTCTGGTTTTGTATAAGTTAAATAGTGCAAACTTCCAACAAGACTTTTATAGAGGGTTTAATCCATTTTTTCTTCCTCTTCATCCTTACTCAACTAGATGTCGCATTACATAGGAGTACCAACTAAATTAGCATTATCCATCTTGAACTTCTTGAGGAGGTCTTTGGCATAGCTTTCTTGAGTAATAAAAATTCCTTCATTTCCTTGTTTTACTTCAATTCTGAGATAATATGCCATAAGCCCATGTCAGTCATTTCAAATTCCATGGTCATATCCTTCTTGAATTCTTCAAACATGCTTGGATTGTTCCCTATAAAAATTAAGTCGTCGACATACAAGCATACAATCAAAATATCTTTACCTTGAGCTTTGATATAGAGTGCATGCTCATATGGACACTTGATGAAATTCGCTTCTTTGAAGCACTTGTCAATCCAAACATTCCAAGCTCTAGGGGCTTGTTTCAACCCATAAAGAGCCTTCTTTAATTTCAATACTTTATCTTCTTCTCCTTTAACTTCATATCCTTGTGATTGCTCAATCTAGACTTCTTCTTCTTCAAGAACTTCATTTAAGAAGGTGTATTTGACATTCATTTGATGTATCTTCCAATTATTCTAAGTTGCTAATGATATAATAAGTCTAACAGTTTCTAGTCGAGCAACTGGAGCAAATACCTTGTCATAGTCAATGCCAGCCCTTTGACTGTAGCCTTTCACCACCAATCATGCTTTGTATCTTTGAAATTCTCCTTTGGAGTCCTTCTTTGCTTTGTAGACCCACTTGGCACCGATTGCTTTGTGCCCTTTTAGAAGCGAGACTAGCTCCCAAGTATCATTCTTATTTGTTGCCTTGGTTTCTTCGTCCATTGCATTTCTCCAACTCTTCTTTTCAATTGCTTCTTGGAAGTTCATGGGCTCACAGTTTGCAAATAAACAAAATAAGGTAACATTGTCTAGATTTTTAGTTACCTCATAAATTTCTTGGAGACTTCGAAAACGTGGCATTCTTTCACTTGAGCTTTCATCATCTTGAAGGGTTGTATTTGGTGAAGTGGGTGGAGTAGCAGGTGCCTCTTGCGATTGTTGTTGTTGTTCCAAGTCATCTTCTTCAACGCATGGGAAGAAGGTATGGTCCTCATCATACACTACATTCCGACTGATGACTGCTTTCCTTGTATCTGGGTTGTAGAGTTTGTACCCTGTGGAGTTGGCGTTGTAGCTAATGAAGATGTATTTTTAACTTTTGTCATCAAGTTTACTTCATTTCTCGTCTGGTACATGCACATGAGTTATGCTTCCAAAGACTCTAAGATGAGAAATACATGACTTTCTTCCGCTTCATGCTTCTTGTGATGTTTTTCCACTAATGCTTCTTGTTGGAGAGCGATTGGTTAGATAGACTGCATATGCAACAACTTCAACCCAAAACTCCTTTGGAAGTCTCTTACTTTTAATCATGCTTCTTGCCATCTCCTTGCCATTTTCTTCTTTTCTTGAATCAACGTATTCCTTGAGGACTTGCTCCACGATTTCTTCCTTCTTCTTTTCTTTATAAGCTTGCAACGATCCACGAAGTTGCTCTATTGACATGGCCTCCAAGTCTTTGGTTTCTTTGGTAATGGTGACAATATGTTCGAACTTTGGATCTAATGATCTAAGAATTTTCTCCATAATTCTTACATCATTTAGCTTCTCACCATTTCTTTTTAGGTTACTAGTAATCGTTAAAACGCTTGAAAAGTAATCAGAGACTAGTTTTCCTTCCTTCATATGCAATACTTCAAACTCTCCTCTCAAAGTTTGAAGACGCACCTTTTTGACTTGATATGTTTCCTTGTAAGAGATGTTAAACTTCTCCTATGCTTCCTTGGCTGACTTGACTCTGGAAATCTTCTCAAAAGTATCCTCATCTAATCTTTGATAGATTAGACAAAGAGCTTTCTTGTCTCTCTTCCTTGAGTCTCTCAAGCTATCCTTTTGAGCTTGAGAAAGACTCTCTACATTCTTTGGCTCGATGTGACCCTTCTTGACCACCTCCCAGACATCATGTGCACCAAGGAGGTAATCATCCTCAAGTTCCAATTGTCATAGTTGCTTTTAGTGAGCATCAGAACTTGAAAGGAAACTCCGGTATTTGTCATTTCTATGAAGATCTTATGGCTCTTGATACCACTTTGTTGGGAGGAAACTTTAAAGGCTAGAAGGAAGTGTTTAAAATTAGGAGAGGTTGGAAGATTTTGCAAGAAGGAAATGCTTGTTTTATTGAATGCTTATAATTTTTTTTGGCTTAATTACAAATGATACAACCATCTCCTATTTATACCAGTAGCACCTCCTTAACCAATGGTTATGATCTTGCCACTACAACATCCACCTAAGGGCTATAATTCATTCTCTAGAACTTTCTAAAACATTTCTATAATTCTAAACTTATCTAGATACATCTTATGGATAAGCATCCCTAGATATTTTTATACATCATTCTAGAACCCTTCTAGATAGGATTTCTCTAGAATGTTAGAATTTATGATTCAGAGATTCACAATAAAGAGCGATAAACCACATGCATTAAATTCTTCAATTGCAACAGTTCAATCAAAACAATTCCCAATATTTCTATAATAATAATAATGAAGCGGAAGCGTACCTGAAGACATTGAGAACAATTAATGAACCTGAATTGACTCTTCTGATAAACTTGAAATTAGTCAATGATCTTCCCTCTGTAGAGCACCTTTAGTTCCCTCTAGATTTTCTCTTCTGATGGGGATAAAGAGAAAGAAACAAGAATCGTTGTGCTCACAGATGGGGACCATGACCCCTTAAATAACCTCTGGCGGTTAATATTCTGTAGATTCAATAATTACAATTTGGCCCCTTCAACAAATTATAATTATTGCTGGTCTCTACACAATATGCTTTTCATGACAAATATACCCTTAGCCATATTTAACTTAATTAGATCACTTTATAAAATTGGCTAATATAATATAATGACCCTAACACATTTAATAATTACTTATATATATATATACAAGTGACCCAAATTGCTAACATAGAATTCTATTTGGGCCTTTTCTAATCTTGGGCTTTATAGGCCCCATATACAAAATCAATTTACATTTCAACAGAATTGGAGTTGAGAACATTGAATTCACATCGACTAAAGATAAGGCTAATTTAAAGTATATAAATGGATGTAAACCTCACTTTATAAGTTGGTTTTGTGAGGTTGAGTTAGGTTTAAAATTCATTTCTTATCATGGTATCAGAGCTAGGTTAGAGTTTATCCTAGCGATATTTATTGGTTGTTGGATATATTGTTCCATCCATTATCGAGCCGCTCAAGATATATATATCTCGGCATGAGGGATGTGTTTGAAAGTCTCACATTGACTAGAGATAAGGTCAATTTAGAACATACAAGTGAGTGCATATCTCACTTTAGAAGTCGATTTTGTGAGATTGAGTTATATTAAAATTCACTTAACAGTTTGCCATGTGAGTGCCCTTGGGATGAACTAACCTGTCCTTCACCACAAACAATCTTAGAAAGACCCATAAAAAAGGCATTCTTTTCAAAACATTTTTGCATTATCGTAGACACCGATTAAGGAGGTCTTCTGCATTGATGCAGCAGGGAAGAACAATCTTGCAACTAGCGTTTTTCTTTTTTAAGAAAATCGGTTATTTTGATTTTGATATTAAGCTTCTGGTCCCTTTTTTAAGGAATTACCTAAAGGTCTAAGTTGTGTTTTGTATGCATGATTTTGTATTTGTCGTCTTCCAACCATTCACATCTAACAATTAAATTTGTCAATATTTTCGAAAAATAAAAAATTGTCACATCTAATTTATAAACGAATTCATAACAAACATAAAAAATAAAAAACTGTCGTTATCTATAACTTCAATTCATAACAAATAAAATTAAACAAAAGTTGTTGTTACTTATGATAATTTCAGTTTAAAACAATTTCAATTAATACAAAAGTTATCCTAGGCTATAATGTAAATTAAACTGAAGTCGTCACATATAGGCCGACTTCTACCCCCACTCACCACTTTGATTAATTTCATTATAGTTAATTAGATTAAATGCAATTATGTTAATCATGCACCTTTTACAAAAGTTGTCATCAGTTTTAATGGTCAAAATTGTCTCTGAACATGACGACTTCATAATAAAATTGTGTTTTATGGACACAACTTGTAATTTTTTAAAACTTAACCCAGATGTATAACTTTGAAATGAAATTCACCCAAGTTCTGTAAAATCATATTTTAATGGCTAAATAATCTAAAAACATAACCATAGGACATAATTGTTGGACTTCGCACACACTTAAAAACTAAATCAATATTCTATTCTCTCGGATTAAATAAACAAGGTCTCACATTTAAGAACCGAAATAGTTATAATCTTAATAAGAAGAAATATAGTTTGATACGGTGATAATTTGTTGTAATTTAATTTATTTTTTCTTATGTTCTTAATTTTTCCAGAAAAATATTTTGGGATATATGATTCTCACACACTAACATACATATAAACCTTGATCTATGGGAGATCTTATAAAAATGTGTTTTTCGATCTCTGGTCTTCAAATGTTTTTTTCTCAATCTATTCTTTTCTTCTCTAATACTTTCTTGATAGTTAATTTTAGGGTTAAATATGTTTTTAGTCCCTATATTTTGGGACGATTTTGATTTTAGTCTCTCTTTCAAATTAAGGTACAATTTAGTCTTTCAACTTTAGAAAACTCTGGTTTTAGTCATTTTTTATCAATTTTTTTAATTTTATTTGTTGTTTTAAGAACGTTTCATTATAGTATTTGGATTATTTACTTTGACACATTTTTGCTTCAATGTTAATTGAGAAACGCGTTTGAAACAACAAATAAAGTTAAAAAAATTTGGTAAAAAGGACTAAAAACAGAGTTTTATAAAGTTGAAGGACTAATTTGTACCTTAGTTTAAAAGAGGGACTAAAACCAAAATCGTCCCAAAATATGGAGACTAAAAACATATTTAACCCTTAATCTTATAACTAGAACCATAATCATTTTTATAAACCAACGTCCATCAAGTTTTTTGAGTTTGATCTTCTCTTTAACCAATATACTATCCAACACATGTTATGTTCTTATACCACATGTCAATTAATTAATTTATAGTTTTTTTGTTTTAAATTTATTTCAGAAAATTTAAGAGTTATCTTTCTCACTTATTAACATACATAAAATATAATAGAATATTAATACATAAGAGATCCAATAAAAATGCGTTCTTTAATGTTTGTTTTTCAAATTCATTTTTTCAATTTTTCTCTTTACCCTTTTTTTTTCTTCTCACTTTTTTTTATTTTCTTTTGAAAGAACCTTATAGCTAATAATAGCATAACCTTAATTTCTTTTATAAACTAATATCTATCAAGTTAACTTTTATTTTATCTTTATTTTATTTTGTTATAAAATAACCTTATAGCTAATAGCATAACCTTAATTCCTTGAATGTCCTTCTAAACAGTTTATATCAATGTTGATGTATAAAGGTAACACAAAATTTGACTAATCTTGTTAGGAAAGCCACAGAGAAAAGTAAAGTTTCACTTTTTCTTTTTGTTGTGAAAGTGCAGATTGATGAGAAGAAGTAAGTTAAAGATTCACTTGGAAAAGAAGTCCCCTTTTGAAGCCTTTGGGTGTGTAGAAATGTAGAAATGTAGAAATGATAATCCATTGTTCATCAAGAAAATAATCATGGCAAGCTAAACTTGCAGAACAAAAGGAAAAGATATTACTGAACAGATAAAAGTGACACTCAAAGAATATGTGCCAAAACCACTCAAATATATGCAGCAACAGAACCTCATCAACTCTTATATAAACCTTTGAGGACAACACACGAGTAGTGTGTACTTATGATGTTCTGCAGAGATCACTGACTGAGAAACAAACAAGAGAGTGAAAAATGGGGTGGTTTTCTCCCAAAAACACAAACACTATGCCCACTGTTTCCTCAACTTCTCCAAATTTTCATTTGGTTGTCATATTTGGCATTGTTTTCAGCTTGTTGTGGCTCTCAAATTACACAGTCATTTACTTGCAGTTTCTCCTCATGTTGTCTCCCATACTTGCAATACTCTTCTTCATTTCATGTTCTACTACCTATGGAAGGCTCAACTTTAGCTTCATGCGTTTCAAGAATGTTGCATCTCATGGAATTTAGCCATATATACTTGCGTGCCTTCTTTTCAATGTTCCTTTTTCTAGACATGATTAAGGATTGCTGTGTTATTACTGCACATTTTTTTAAGCTGCTGGAAATTTTTATATGAGAATGTTTTGCTAATGAATAGTAAAGAAAATACATATTTACGTGTTTTGTTAAGTTCGTATTACAATGTTCAAATGACATTGATTACTACATGAGAAAAAGTGAATCATATGAATAACTTGTATTAACCATGTATTAGTGTTCCTTTATTTTTAATTACATGTGAGACAAAGTTAGCAATGTTCATGCACGTTATTAACCACGTATCTTAGTCATTATATGGAGAAAAACAAGCAATTATTGTTCCATATGAAAGAACAGAATATGACTTCGAATGAAATGCAATTATTTTCATTCTTCAAAATGCAACCATTTCTTACTTCCCCTCCTGTTCTTGGTCGAACGTTATAACTATTATATTTTTTTTTTGTTTGGTTAGAAACTGAAATTGAATATAACTCAAAGATAAGAATAAAAACTGACACATTTTGAAGATGATAATCATATACAATTCATATTTTGAAGATCATAATTCATATAGAAGTAGTTCAAAAATAAATTGAGTTCAAGTTTTAAAATATAGATTTAAATTTTAATTATGCTCCTCAGAGATACACAGGTTGGTGGGTACACAGGTTGCTTCACTAACCCATTTAATTACAATTTTTTTAAATAAAAAAAATACAAACTTTCTATATTCAAATTTAAACAAATTTCACTCCCAGAAGTGATGTTAAACTGAAGACAATTCAAAATAATAATAAAAAGTATAATATAATCCAAATGTTATCCAAAAACAAACACAAAAAACTTGCTTGAAGAATTTCAGTGAAGAAGTAAGAGTGACAGCACCGCAAATGAGAGCAAGTTCCGTGAGAGTGATTTGTAAGAGCAGATGTTACTTTTTTTTTATGCACAATGGTTGAAGAGAGTATTTTATTTTTTAAGGTTTCATAAATAAAATAATAAATGAAAAAAATAAAATTAGGTAGGTGGGTTGGCGGGCCAACTTGACCCACTACGGGTTCAACCCGCATGAGCCGAATTTAAATGAGTCAGGTTGAAATTTGATCCGCATAAAAAAAATTCAATTGTTTCAAACCCAACCCGATCCGAACCCGTGGTAATTCAGATTGGCTCGCGAATTATGACTCATTTTGACGGTTCTAATGTTTACTACAATATAAAATAAATTAAAAAAAACAAAACATGTTTAAATAAATTATTAACTCACAAAATATAAGTTAGGTTGAACTAATTCATTTTTAGTTCAATCTTTAATAAATTAATCCGTATAGGTCAAGTTAATTTAGTTTAATACCTCTAATTATAAATAAGTATAGCTCAAGTTAACTCAGTTTAATACCTTTAATTATATAAATAAGTCTAACATATTTAAATAAATTATTATTAATATATTTTTACTCTTAATTTTAAAAGACCTTAAACATGTTCATTCATGCACCATCATCTATGAATTTAATAAGATAATCAAAGAATTGTTTTCAGATTGATGGCCAGAAAGTAATTAATTTCTTTTTAAGAGTTAATTCCCACAAAGCCCTCTAAAATTTATTGAACTAACATTTGTATCCCATTTTTATTTTTTTTTATGTTATACAAAAGTCTTCTAACTTGTTCAGGGATGCAGCTATTATGTTATACACCTCTTTCGTACCCCTGCAGTATGTCTTAACTTCGATTACTACCCACATCATCTTATTTTTTTTTATCAACTTTCTATTGTCAAAACTTTACTCTCATTCACGTTTGAAACTTTACACACCTTATGTACTTGTTCAATTTCGGTTCCTCTTTTCAGTTTTTTTTTTCTTTTTTTTCTTTTTTTTTTATGTTGTTCTTCTATTATGTTTTACATTAATTTTTATATTTTAAATATAGTAAAAATATTTTTAATATACTAACATCATTCATATATTTTGAAAGTTCAACATACAAACATCATACAAAAAAATAGTACAAAATCTCAACTTGTGTTTTCTCATTCGTTGCAGTTTCGTGGGCAATTGTCTCTTCAGATGTTTTTTGGTCAAATTCTTTGTTAAATTTATCCTACGTTGTGTCAATGGTGTGGATTTATAGAATTAATTTTTCATTTCTTTTTAACAATATTTTGTGAGACGTTCTTAGCCAATATTTTCACAAACTTTTCCAAAATATATATATATATATATATATATATATATATATATATATATATATATAACAAAAAAATGAAGTACACTTATTTAAAATTACCTTAAAATCCAAGTTTAAAAATTAAAAATTTAGTGAAATTATATACTACTATTTACAAATTAGATTATGTAGAAACTATTTTTAATTAGTGAATAACGCACTTTATATGTTTTCTTATCATTTTCTCCTAAAAGTTTGTATAGAGAAAATTATGTAAACATGCTCCAAAGTAATACTCAAAACAAATAAAAAATACAGAAAATACTATATAGTTAACCACATACGTTCTAAAAATGTTCAGTAAAATCTCAGCTGACCTCAACATCCCTCGGAAAAGATAGTCACATAAAGATCAATGACAGAAAATTGGATTTGGACCCCAAATAACTGTTGATGGGGCTTACGAGGTTTTCTTGGGTGGAGCCATGTTAAAAAGAAGTGAAACAACTGCTTTGACAGTACAAAGCTTGAGCACAGATAAGGTAACTAGATATAACAGCAAGCCTGCAAAGATGTAACCCTATGAGCCTGATTATTACTACAAATGATCAAATTAAGACACCAATTTGCACAATAAGAACAGCATAATTAGAATTTGAAAAGAAACTTGCCAATTTGAAAATGAGATAGATCATTCGCATCATACTTCCCTGCTCTCCAAAGTTTAGAATCCTGGATAGCCTACATAAGAGTTCCATGCAATGATAATTGCATTTAGAAAGAGAACAATTTCCTAACATATACTTGTGTAACAATGCACTTATGTGTGTATATGTAACTTTGTTACAAGTTAACACAATAAAATCTGTGATGTATAATACTTTCATAAATTGTACAGCCTATAAGCTGGTGCAATAATTTTACTACTTCTGTACTGCTTTGTAATATAAGTGCAAGTTTTAAGCCATATATCTTTTGCGGTATCGTTGGAAGCAAAAGATGTAATTCAAAACGGCAACAAAAAACAATTAAACAAAGAAATTTCATATAAAAGTAAGGTTCAAACACTTGCTATGTCTCTCGAGGAGAAAGAGGCCTAGACAGAAAAAAAAAAAATATCGAGAGGACAGAGGAACGACCCAACAAAAGCAAGAAAAAATAGAAACTTACCAAATAAATTCAAAGTAGACACCAAAGCACATAAGATTACTCAGTGTTGACCCTCAACAGTCCAAATTTATAAATGTAAGTACCAGTAACTTTCTGTTAGAAGGAAACTTTTACCAAGACTGTGTTTGTTTCAAGTCTTACAAAATTATTCCCAGAAATGATAGTGGGATGTAACATTTTCATATTTGGTAAAAGTTATAAAAATTAGTTCGAAACATTAATCATTCCCACGAATCTATATCACACACGCTTTCCGTTTTTTCTTATCCCCATGTAGAATGTAAATTATTTTCTAAAATAACTTCCCGGTGTCACTTTATCATACCTTTTTTTAATTAGAATAAAATTAAAAATATCCCAACTAATCACACATACTTACAAAATATCTTTGATGGGAATCATATTCCCAGTAAAAGTAATCGCAGGAATATAATTAAATACGTGAAATTCTGGTTGAACATGACTGGTTTGAATCCCCATGCAATGATGATGACTAATATTAACAAGAATAAGAATTATTACCAAAAAACAAGAACCACTCAGAATTGACATTAGTTCCTGCCTTCAAGAACAAATTAGAATTTAGTTTCAACTAAGATGTTTACTTCTTAGTTGGCATGTTTCTTTCTTCATAGTTAATGAAGTTTTTGTTAAAAAATCGCTGGTGAAACACTAAAATATTTACCTTCAGCAGCAGATGTTTCTTTGCAAGAGAAGCAATCAAGAGAAGCATTGCAATGGAGGATACGATAGCATAAAATCTCAATAAACCAGGTCGACTGCGTCTTCTGCCTGTCACAAAATTTAGAGATTGCTTACTTAAAAGGTTCAGATAAAAAGCTCGATATGATACAAAGGAAAAAAAAAATAACTCTGGCTTTAGCCATATACAAACCTATATTCCCAATGATTAGTGAAACAACACTAATAAAAACAGACGAATAGGCCACTGTGTTTGGAGTATCTGCTTCTATTCCTGGAAAATATGCAAATATTGCTCCTATTAATAGCAACGCAGCCTGCAGGGAACAATTTCAAATTTTAACATATATTAGACAAAACCAAAAGATGTCAACAATTAGAGAATACAGATTCTCCAGGAATAGATAGAGTCAGCATGTGCAATCAGAAACAACAGTTTGACATGGCTATGAACTAGGATTTAGAAAGTCGAGAATGAGGTATAGAACTTCTGGCTCACAAGCATTACAATTTAATAACATGAATCCTTTACTCAATATAAAAACAATCATTATAAACTGTGTAGTTTGAATAGCCACCCAAAAATAGTTCAACCACATTAGTGCATGAGTACACATAAAAGTTAATAAATGTTTTTCAGTAATAAAAGCATACGCCCATATTCAAGTTAATAAAATTGCTTTGATAATTTTGTCAAGTGTAATCCAGTGTAGGAAAATATGCATGTCCTGTAGAGCTGTACCTCAAGAATCAAAGCAAGGCCAACTTTTTTAAATGTTTTCTTTTAAAAGGAAAGAACATAATCAATTAGTAGAGAACTGCATATCCAGAAATTTCATTAAGAAAGCCTTCTATCTAAAGATCTCATGCAACATCATGTTACCCAGGCAAGAAACCCGTTATATTGAGCTGCCATACCCACATCCCTTTTCCCAATTGTATCAAACAAATACCCAAAATCACCATAAGCCACAAGTATAAAAGGATGTACAAAATCATTGGAAACTCAAAAGTCTTAACATGAAGTAACAATTGAACACTCAAAATTTTCCTCTGCTGTTAAGTTTTGGATCAGAACAGATTCTGAGCTGAGATAGTCTCAACAGAATCTTGAAGGGCCAACACAGGATATATATCAAATTGATTATTGAGGCTGTGGCCTGGCAGTTTGATTCCCTGGTACTGGTCGGGGTGGTTATGCAGGTGGTTTCTCGGATGGTTTGGTGCATTAGTGACTGTTGGTGGAAAGTTTTGATAGATATAGTCTGGGGGCTTTAGTGGGTAATTCTATTTTTATAGAATAATTAATTTGTTAATTTTATAAATCATGACCATTCTCCAAAATAGCATAAAAGGAATTCGAACTAAATCAGAGTTGTTACTCAGTTAAACTAAATACACTAAAACTGGTCAAATATATTTCATTTAAAAATCTACAATCAATAACCATGAAAAAAGTTCTCACAGAACATACAATGCCATTGATACAGAAAGCCAATAACCATAACGGAAAAAAATAAATAAAACCCTAGATACCTCGGTTATAAAGTGCAGAGAGAGGCGTTTCTTCCCCTTTGCAACTAGTTGATACCCTAAATGATATAACATCAAAACAAAAACCAATGAGAATATTAACAAAATAAGATATAGCTAAAAGCTAAGCCCTAGAATAAATTAACTGCAACTGTATTAAAAATATGTATATCATAAATTAATAAAAGAAAATACAGAGAGATTAAGGAAAAGATGAAGCTAACTTGAATCAACAACCATCCGGAAGGAGTAATCAGAGCCATCAGTTCCAGAGGGCCTTCCAGAAGCCAATTTTCTATTCTGCATCTTTGTTTTCACACCTTGTATTGCAGATCACCCCACTTCCTTATCAAGCTGCTCCAATTCTAACTGCAAGAAAATTAGAGAATTTGTTAGGAATGTGAGGAAGGCACAGTTGATTCCTATAATTAGAATATTAGTTTAGTATGTCAGAGGGCCCGAGTTAGTGACAAATAGTTAGGTGAAGTTAAGGGTGGGGGATCCATTAATATCCAATAATATTTGTATATTGAATACTAGCTCTTTGTAAAAGGAAAATCCTCACAAGAGAGATAACCGTGTACTGTTTTCAATACTTAAATATAATTGTTCAACTTCATTGTTTATTTTGATCAATTTCTCTCTATTTATTCCCAAGTTCGTAACAGAAGTATTAAAAACAATGGATCCGCATATAAAGAGTAAACTAAAACCAATATGAACTTAAAGTGAAACGCTGCTGGGGCCAGCCCCTGTCCATGATTTAAAACACTATCATAGCTAAAATATATGTCAAGGCCAACTATAATTTCAAGCAATATCCAAACATCAAATCTTGTGATGCTCATAAAAATAATCGGGGTAACATCTTCCAAGACTATTCATTTTATCCCTGTATTGTGTTAATAATGTGATATATCAGAATGACACAAAACCGATTGTCCGCAGCTCAAGATAGAAATCAACATTTTGCTTTCTAGTCATGGTATGATAGATCATGTCTGATTTAGAGGCAAACCTTGCAGCAACAATCCTAATGTATATTGGCTTATCTGTTAATTTATAATAAAGATTTGGTCACATTGCAATGCCATGTTATTTTTAAATTGTTCTCAACTCTTGTTAGCTTTGCAGCATAAGTTCTGTTGGAGCAGGTTATGAATGGTATAACCATCAATGACACTTAAATTCTTCAATTGATTCCGAGCAGATCTACTAAAACTTGGCAAACCACAAGTGCGGAAGAGACAGGAAGAATGGCCTTAAAGATGACTTCAAGGTAGGCAAGGAGTTCAATTTCAACGGACTGTCAATGTCTAGACCTCTATGCAACCCGACCAGCTGATATCCATGGGCCAAAGCAAATGTTTCACAAATGGAGGAGCTTATGCAAAATAAACCTTTCCCGGCTCCTTAAATCTTCAATTGCATGAGATTACTCCAATTCAAAATAATTTGATTTTCACTGCATGTCAAGCTTGTTTAAAATGGCCATCCAAAAACCTTGCATCAAATAATGTTTAGTTTAGATTTTTTAACCACTATTCACTTTTCCAAACTTTCTTCAAGAAAAGTTGGGTTCGACAACCCATTAGTAGAATTTTATAAACATTAGCACAAATCATTGTACTACATAACTACTTCATATTAAAAATAATGATGTATGATTGGTTATGTATTCTAGGTATGTTTTGTAGAGAATATTTACACAAGAAACGTGTGTTTTTGTTATTTTTCTGCAAAAGTGTTAGTGTCACACAATTAGCTATCAATTTGATACACCTTAAAAGGCAAACTTTGAATTGTGTGCATAAATCAGTTAATTTCCATACCATCAACACAAATCACATGATTCAACAATTGATATTCAGACACCTGAAACTTCAGACTTATTTATAATTTTATTAATGGTAAAATGTAAAATAGTGTACTCAAACACCCACTTTTCTCAGATAGCTAGTGTCATGGATGGATCAACAACCAAATATCCTCCTTCACATTTATGAGAACTGTTTACTGTCTCCATCAATAATGCATGCCCATGAAACTCATCTTAACTCAATTTTCACCTTTCAAATAATCATTTGCATTCTTTCTCCCTTTGAAAAGTTAACCAAAGATTCTTTGAGAAAAATGAAAATAGGCCCTAGGCTGAGCCCAGATAAAAAAAGTCATTGCGCTAAATCACTCGTGATGTCACCAAAGCAACTACAACACATTAGTGAGTGACAAACAAGAGAAACCCCTACTTTAAAAGAAAAAAAAAAACAAATCAGATAAAAGGAATAATCAAAGAGGGTGCATTAGTGTAATAGTGTTCCTTTCCGTTCAACAGATTATTTGGCTTCTCAGGTTTTATAAAGTAGTTAACAAAAGAGAGTAAAATTGAAAGAAAAAACTATGGTTGAAATGTGTGATTCATATCAGTGATATAGAGTTTGAAACAAGTAATGCACGTTCATAGAATTCAAAGCCCCTTATGACTCATTAGATGATATGAACCTTCGCTTACTAAACCATATTCTTCAAACAATTAATGCACACTCACACAATTCTAAGAACTAAGTACAAAAATAGCAAAAGAAAGCTGTCATTCTTGAATAACATTCTCTACAAAACTTATCAAGATTATGTTCATAAGCAAGGTATACATTACCATTTTTAATATAAAATAACTATCTAATACATTGACTCATACGACTGTTTATAGAAATGATAATATGCAATTTGTTCATCAACTTACCCAGCTAAGTGTATCTCTACACACTGGTATCTCTAGATGACTGAAAATATCATAAGCAGCTCAAAACTGAATATCATTGGCCTCTGTAGAAGACTTTGGATAGCCACTATACTCAAGTTTGACATGCAAAGAAGAACAAACCATCTTGAACTTGAGCCTGAGGCTATCCATGATCTCTTGCACTTGTACATTTTCCGGATCCATGAGAGGGTATTTCTCAATCAACTCCTCCATCTGGCTAATAATTGTTTTGGCTCGTGGAGAGAAACAAGTCGGATCAAGCCGAAGTGCCGAAGTCCATATGTCAACACAACCCCTATAGAAACCAAGCTCCTCTCCAATCTCAAAACCAACCTTGAGGCCAACCTGTCTGGCTTCTTCCTTGCCAGCGACAAGGCCGTGACTGTGGCCTTCATCGTAGCCTTCCTTGTAATGGGTGTCCTCCAAGTTCAACGAAGAATCAAACAAGTCATCCATGGTCTGCCCCAACAAAACAAATGCTACAAAACTGACAAGGAGTTGAGACCAAACTAAAGATAGTATAGCAACAAGACCAAAACCATTCCCAATTACGAATTTCAATCGTGTTGAAAGCCACAATGAAGGAGGCACTTGAATAATCAATGAATGATGCACGAAAGAAACAACATGGATCACAATGAGAAGAGGAAAAATAGGACAAAACATAAAGTCAACAACATTAACAGAAATTATTGGGAAAAAGTCTACATCGTAATTGCTCATAAATCATGCCCAAATGCCAAAAACATGAGAAACACTGCAACACAAATAGAAAAAACAGTGAAACTTCTGATTCCGGTGGATGTTAATATAATTACTGATTCAAACTTCATTTTCCATTGATTCTTCCGTACAAAGAGAATAGTTCCTTTGAACAGCAAAAGGAAGCGCTATGTAACAGAAGAAAACTTGTAAAACTACCTGCTGGTGATTGCTGCTCTGCAGATTCCACTGGCTGAAGAGAGAAGAAATGAGAACTAGGGTTTGGTTTGGGCAAGATCAAATTATGTTCAGTTATTATGCCACATTAAATTTTAACAGTCAAATTTCTCAATCTTTTTTTTCTCTTTAATTTTAGTACAGTTTTAGAAAAATCAGGTGAAAAAATTTCATTTATATATATAAATATATATATAGGGGTTTGTTAATACGCGTACGCCTGTTTTTCCGTTGGTACGTTTTAACACTGTATACCGGATTATAGTAGACAAAAATACCTTCATTTATTATGGATTCTGTATACCGGATTATAGTAGACAAAAATACCTTCATTTATTATGGATTCTAAGTTTTAAGGTCAAGGATATTTAAATAATTTTCATTCTCAAAACTAAAAAAAAAAAAAGAAACCCNCANACCCTTACTCACCTCCCTCATTCCTCTCAACCCTTTATCTTTCCTCTATCTCACTTCAACATTTTCTCTATCATCCCTATTGCCTCAATTGAAAAAAAAAAAAAATCAGAAACTTTTGCCTAACCCTTGTCCTTTTCCCTTTACATAAAGTGTTTCTTTTTCATTTCTCTATTGGTATGGAATACATGATGTAAGATTACAACCTAGAATTGCTCTTTTATACCTATTTCTTTAATTTTTTTATGTCCCTTTTTTATCACTGAATCAACTTCTACAGATTTGGAAAGAGTAACCTAAAATATGACAAAGTTTTTATTCATTTTACACATTAATAAATATAAAATGATTATAAAAGAGTAAACTTTTTCAATTTTTAAAAAATATCTCTGATTCAAATTACCACCACCATCTTCAATTAAGTTGAGATAAAAAAAAATGCTGGAGTGATGACAGAGAAAATGTTGAGATGAGAGAGAAAATATCTCTGATGACAAAGGGTTTCTGATTTTTTTTTTCAATTGGGCAACAGTAGGGATGACAGAGAAAATGTTGGA
>NW_014542351.1:199038-202533 GCF_000741045.1 Vigna radiata var. radiata | reverse complement strand
TATATATATATATATATATATTATTTATAACTTCCCAAAACTCATGTTATATTTTCTCCTTTTTTTTTTTCGTCCTCCTTTTTATAATAATTTGATGTTATTGTAAAAATGCTTTTTCAAACACAACCTTAAAATTTAACTAAAATTCTTACGAAATTACAGTAAACTTTACCTACTTGAGGCTGGTATCTTTATAATTTTAAAATAGATATTTTTTTATTTCTAATAAAATCATTATCACATTTTAGTTTATTTAAAAGAAACACGACATTTTTAACTTACAAGAAATATATTATTGAAATTAAAGTTTTAAGATTTACAATACAATTAAATTATTTAATTATTATATCTTATCAATTTCAAAAATATTATCATCTTCCTATTATGAAAAATACTTAATATAAGAGAAATTAAATGAATGTTGTAAGATCCCTAAAGTTAAAGTTTTTAAATATAACGAGTAAAATTATATAACTTTCTGTTAAGAAAACTCAACCTACACAATTATTTCTTGTTCTACAAAATTTTCTCTTCAAGAAAATTTATGTATTTTCTCTTTTTAAAATCTCGTTTATAATCTATTTGTTGTTTAATATGAGTCGGATGTTGGAATCAATATAGAAAAATTTATAAATTTTAGTGATCAAAATCAATAATAGAGTAAGTTCACATTCTTTCCTTATTTTAGGAGTTCAATATGTGTTTTATCATTTTTTTGATATTTTTGAGTTTCATGCAAATTTTCTATGTTCCCATGAATTATCTGTGTGTTGATGAATCTAATCATGTCCTCAAATCATTTATATAAGTTTTGAAGTTTGACTAACATTAAAGGTAGCATCTTAAAGGATTGAAAGAAGGCTACTAGAGACACTTTTTAAGACGTGGAAATGGAAGAACATTCACAACATTTGGGAGAGAAACACCAAAAGAGGACGAACACTTGGAGAAGACAAATCAAATAGAATTTTTGCATTGCTTTTATTACTTCAATATCACAAAACCTTTGTGTTGATTTGTAATTTTCATTTCATTTGTTTTCTTTGCTTAGTGTCTTAGGCAAAAATCATTGGTACAATCCAATCTCCATAGCTAAATTTGTGTAATAGTCTTAATTCTACTATTAGAAGTGAAGGTGTGTCAAGAGACTCCAAAGTGTCACTTGCTTTTTCACATTAGGGTCGTTAGTTTCTAGCATCTTTATATACCATTTACATTTCAATTGCTTTCCTTTTATGCTTTGCTTTGTTTTCTTTTTAAGTCTTTGTGATATATAGATGTGTGTTGTGTGTGTGTGTATGTGTGTGTGTGTGTAACATCTTAGATAAACCTTTCTTTGGATTAGGAGCATCCCTGAATTTGTATCTAACTAAAGTGTTTTGGAAGATTTTTACCTAGAAGCTTAGGTAAGGATAATCTAAGAAAACTCTATCTAAGAAGCATTTGGTTTCTAAGCTTATCCATTGTGACTTACCTCTCCTTCTTGGAGCTACTTAGAGCATCCTTACTCTATTGTTTCTTTCTAGAAATCCTTCATCCAAAAAGAAAAAAAAATTATGAAAACCTTTCTCATTCATAGTTGTGAAGCCTTTTGAAAACTTTTTTGAAAATACTTTTAAACTTCACAACATGAGTGACCATTCACATCATTCCAATGTACATGAGAGTGTAAGGGATAACCAAGAGGGCTTACATCTTATAGATGAACTCCAAAACAAAGGAAAGAAATAAGTGAGTTGAAAGATTTGTTTACCAAATTCATGCTATATCAAAAGAAAGGGAAACAACAACAAGAAACCTAACATAAGATAATGTACACTAGAGAAATGTCTCTCTCTCCTAGTTATAATGACCATCACATGATGAGTTCTATCAATCCCCACCTAAGAGAAGCCACAAAAATAAAGATCATCCTCCTAGGGAACCTAAAGTTGACCTTCCCCCATTCCATGGAAGAGATAATGTAGAAAAGTATTTAGATTGGGAGATGAAGGTTGATGATGAGTTTGAATGCCACCACATTAGTGAGAAAAGGAAAATACCCTTAGTTACTCTAAGTCTCTAAAGTTCTATAATGTATTGATGGACTGCCTTGGTTAAAGATCGCCACCTTAATAACTTTCCCCAAATCCATTATTGGAATGAGCTAAAAATCGCCCTTAGAAATAAACATGTACCTTCTTACTATGATAGGGAGTTGATGGACAAACTCCAAAGACTCAAACAAAAGAGCATGAGTGTTGAAGAGTACAAACAAAAAATGGAGTTGCTAATGTTGAGGGCTAGAATTAGGGAAGAATCAAGGTTAAAATTGCTAGGTTCCAAACTGGGTTGAATTATGAGATAAGGGATAGGGTAGAGCTTTTACCTTGTAGGACCTTAATGACCTAGTCCAACTAAGTATTAAGGTAGATCAACAATTGAAAAGAAATTCTACCACTAAAAAGGAGTACATCACAACATGTGACCCTAAGGAGGATTCCAAGAGGGAGGGCTACTCCTCCAAAAATAAATATGAATAGTCACAGGATAAAAATAAAGAAAGGGAAAATTCTACAAAAACTAAGACAGGAGGTATTCAGTGCTTCAAGTGTTATAAAAAAGGACATATTTCTTTTGAATATCCTCGTAAAAGAGCAATGGTTTTGAAAGGTCAACACATTGGAAGCTTGGATGACTCTCATTCTTCATCTAGTGAAGAAGAAGTTTTAGATTTTGTAAAGGAAATTCTTCCTTGTGATGTTTTTCCACAGAGGAACTGCCTTTCTGCGTCCTCATCACGTGACTCGGATCCTCCTCCATCCTTTCTGCCACTGTGGCCTCCTTCACCAACTCCGAAAACTTTCTGATCTTTTAAGTGGATGAGCGCCTTCAACAAATTGTGACGCAAGCCTCTCTCAAACATTCTACACTTCCACACTTCGCTCATATTCTGACTGTAGAAGTGTG
Organism: Vigna radiata var. radiata; assembly: GCF_000741045.1. Classification (NCBI taxonomy): domain Eukaryota; kingdom Viridiplantae; phylum Streptophyta; class Magnoliopsida; order Fabales; family Fabaceae; genus Vigna; species Vigna radiata. The sequence goes on along the minus strand of NW_014542351.1, from coordinate 199,584 downwards.
CCAGATGCTCAAACCTCTCCTTATAAGCCTGCACTGACAAACTCCCTTGTCGCAAGGTCATGAAGTCTACCTTTCGTTGTAACTTAACACTAACCGGAAAGTATCTCTCTAGAAATCTTGCTCTAAAGTGCTCCCAACTGATAGCCTCCCTGCGAGAATCCATCTCTAACTGCATACCTTGCCACTAGTACTCAACATCCCCAACTAGCATGCAAGTAGGAAATACCAACTTTTGTCCATTAGAACAATCAATCACTGATGGGTGTCGCGGCCCATACAAATTTAATTGCATATTAGAAATGCAGTATAGCTAGGAATGACTCCTAGGTCGTCTCTCAAGGACCAATTTTGCGGTTCGAGAATCAAGTCAAACACGAAGTGGGGGGGGTTGTGAAAGAATTGTGAGTGCATATAAACTAAATTAAAACACGGATGCAATAGAAATTTAAAAACAGAATTGCAAAACAAAATCACATACAGAATAAAAACGGTTGGTCATTAACTTAATTACAATGTTTCCAATCACAGATCAACAAAATAAAGTTG